>NC_081412.1:294949369-294951869 GCF_030272615.1 Cryptomeria japonica
TTATTGGAATTAATTTATAACTTGGGGGATTATAAATGTTTTTTTTTTCTTAATAGTTGAAACTTATATTATTAGAATGCATTTATTAATTAAAAGGGGATTCGCTTTAAAGTGTTTTTCTTAGTGGATAAGAAAATTGTTTATTAATTATATTAAGTGGTAATTAATCTTTTAAGAGAAGTTTAATGAACCTAACTCATGCCAAAGGGTCACCTATTAGGGTTCTATTGATGAGAATTTAAGTTGCAAATTTCGACCTTTCCTTCATGATGGAAAAGAAGACCCCTCTGGGGTTTTGAAGGGATAAATATTGTATAAGGCAAAGAGTCAATTAACACATTTGGAATTTCATTAGATAATCAAACATTAAGAAACCTACTATCTAAAATTAATCTTTCTTAGGATGTAGATATAACGGTTAAATCTTCTTATTAAATAGATTAATTTGTCTTAGGGAAACAAAAGATGGGAAAATGATACTTCATCAATGATACACTTATTCTATAGTACCAGTTATTTTTCATCAAGTATCACTATTTAGTCTCAATTAATAATAAATGGAAATACCCTTTAGTATACTTTAAAAATTAGTGCAGGTGTTAAGGGTTAAAAGAATTTACCTCCCAAGTAAATTTGTGTTTAATTACACACTTTTTGTATTTCAAGAAATATGAAGTAATGTTTAGCTAAATTTTCCTCAATTCAAGAAGTTGGATATATTTGTTTTTGCGAGGTTAAAACTCGCGATATAGAGTATACAAGACATTTGAGAATAATCAATCTATGAATAGTTAAAGATATATAAGAATAGTAAAGGCGAAGTTACATTTATGTCGCAAGTATTTAGTATAGATGAATTTAATTAACATTTAAATTTGGAGATAAGTCGCAAGATATAATCTATCTTGTAAGAACATTAGTATTAATTAGTGTTAATAATCTCCTTAGTCTTGTTGAATCAAGGGAATTAAATTTGTACATTAGACTCATCTAAATAGTTAAGATTTAATGGGTTATTAGCATTTTTTATTTTATTATAAATTATTAATTTATATTGCAATCATCATCAAATTTAAGTTAAATATTGATCAAAATTATCTAATTCCTTGGTTCCCTTAATCAATTGTTTACTCAAATAAACAAATCAATATTTGATTATAATTTGTCCTCATTTTAGAAATTGAACATTTGTTAATCTTTCATGTAAGTTACATTTTTTTGCAAGTTACACAAGTTATGCATTTATTGTATTATGCAAGTTACTTATTTATTATTATCATGCAAGTTATTTTCAAGAAGTTAGATATAATGGTCCTCACAATTTGAATATTAATCTTCTATTAGGAAATGGGTTGGCATTTTCAAGAGGTTCCTCATTTCATAGAATTTGTTTGTTTTCAAGTCTTTGCAATAATGATCTCAATTTTAGGTTGCACTAGGATAATGTTTATTTAAGTTTTCAGTAGTATAATTGTTTCATTTCATAGTGTTGCTTAAGCTTAATAAGTACTTAGATAGATAATTAAACAAGAGGTGATGGAAACAAAAACCTAGCAGCGTTCGGTATCTATGGTGCCTCTGGGTCATGCTTATGGGTAATGTCGTCGTATTGAACTACTACACTTAATGCCTAATAAAGCTGCAACAATGACGTCTGTGGCATCATCCCTATAAATTGTCAGGGAGTAATAAGAGTCATAAGGAAGTTAAAACCACGGGGCGAGTAATCCCCCTTGGATCGATAATCTAAAAAGATTAATTTTTAAATGAATTTACATCCGATCAGTTGAACTTTAGATAACCGCATTAGGGTTTGTATGTGTGTGAAGATATTTAATATTTATTTTATCTTGATGATTTCAACAGACGATAACGGATTAGGGTGACGTATTTAATAGGAAATAAGACTTAGTTGTTTTAGGCCATAAGAAAAAGGCCATCTTGAGCCTTTCTTCTATAGAGCTACCATCGTGGGTAGCAACAGTAGAGAAACTGTCTGGGACAATGACCCTAGAAAGGGTTGCATACCCACCATACAGTTTACATTAAACCATATTTTAGAAACCATAACTACATACTTTACGCCTTGATCCTGTGTCAAAACGGGTATGTAGGTAGTCTAGGGACGAAGTTGTCCCTTGTACTTAGGCATTCGAGGATGGGGATTAGGATTTGGTTATGGGTGAGTAGTTGGTTCTTGAAGCTCCTTGGTCTTTTAATCAAATGGTACAAATAATAATTGAAAGGTTAGAATTAATTCAATGCATACTCAAAAGGAATCCCGTATGGATTCGCTTGACTTTTTGAGGCTTTAAGCTGAATTTCGAGGCGGAACTCAAGCTTGTTTATGTAATTATTTTAATACTCCTAAGGACGGAGAACTCGGTGCACTCCTAGTAGGGGAGTGTAGTCTTTAGAGAGTGGCTTTGGATCCGGATGGTCCCGATGAGTCTAAAGTCTCTGGCCAGAGCATATCCTATTCTTATGAATAGATGCCTAC
>NC_081412.1:298004369-298091869 GCF_030272615.1 Cryptomeria japonica
TATAGCCCATTCATCAGTTTTAAGGCTCTTTGTTTGACAAGAAATTTTGAATTGTAGGTTGTCAAGTGTTCCTTTATTTCTACTACAGACATATCAAGAAATAGATGGACTAGACTTTGTTCTCTAATTTGTTTCTCTGATTCCATTGCATATTTCCACCTATTATCAATATGCAAGTAAAGTTCATTTGGAAGTGACTTTACTAGTTCCAATGGAGCTAGCCGAAACTTTAGAAGTGTACAGATGACAGCTTCTTCAATTTGTCTCTTCTCATCATTATTTCTTGTTTCATACTTGACATATCTAAAAGAACCAAATCCGCCATATTTTTTTAGATTAGCACAGAAGTTTTTAACACTATGTATATTTACCTTCTTGCTCTTGATAATCTAGAATTTGTTTGCATCTTCAGATTCTATATCACTATACTCTTTTGCCAAAATGAGTCTCTGAGTAGATTTCTTGTAGGTCTTGGTTACCTTGGGAGTAGTAACACTCTTTTGTTTCTTACTCGGTGATGCAATTGATGCTCTTGTATTAGGTCTCTTTGTTGAAGGAGTTGGTAGGGCCTTTGAAATGTCATGTTTCTTTCTTTTCAACACTTTACCCTTAGGCAGTTCGGTGCTCAATGTTATTACTACCTCTTGAGCTTCTGATTCCTCTTTGATGATGGCAAGAGTGCCTTTGACAGGTGTGGAGGAAGATTCTTCTCTGAATTTCTCAGTTGAAACCTTTATCATCTTTGTTGCTTTCCTTGTAGCTTTGGGTACTACAATGCTCATTTTTACTTTTCCCTTCACCTCTTCATAGGTTCCATACCTTACTTTTGTGGCATGCCTTGGTAATGAAAGATAGGCATCAATTTGTTGTTGTGTGATGTCAAAGTCAATCTCGTAACCCATAGGTGGCAAAGATTGAGTTCTTGGTTCCATAGCATTCACATAACAGTAATCAGTATCTACCTCAAAGCATATATCATCTTTATATTTTTCCACTAGTTGGGGTGGAATCCGGTACCTGTTGTGCATCTTCCCTTGAATTTTTTTGAAATAATCATCCATTATATCATTGAAATTATCACCTAGCATCTTGATAAAGTCGTTAATCTGATGGGTGATTGGTCGGTGTATCTCCCAAACTACTTTACCGACTGATGGAAATAATTTTTCAAAGTAGAAAAACATGCATACAAGAAGTGAACCAAACTTTAGTGTATTTGCTGAGTTGTTCTTCTTCGGCTTCCTTATTGTGTTTAGGTTCTCAAACAGGTTCTTCAGTAACACTTCACATAAATCAATTTTCATTCCCTTTTTCACAATTTTATAAGCTATGTCAACTGTTGCACAGGGTACACTGCTTTCCCTTGCTGATTGGAAGAAACAGTAACCAATTATTCTAATGGCAAACTTAAGTTCTGCATCAGTGACATTGTTCAATTTCAGCCCTCTGTAATCAGTTTCAACTCCAGTTAAATAGATTAATTCCTTCTGTGATATCATCTTTTGTGCTTGTGCATGATCATAGATAGGATAACCGGTGATCACATGAATGATTTCCTTGGTGATTTTGAATGGTTGCTCTTCTAGCCACATGAAATCATCATGAGCTCTGCTCAAAACAAACTTGACCCATTGGGGCTTGAACACACGAGGGTAGGTTAGGGCTTCAGTCAATCCTTTGATCTTGATGTGTTCATACTTGCTATTCAATTTACCATCTATGCACAATTCATCATAGGTATCTCTTATCTCAACATGACCGAGTTCTTCAACACGACATTTGGTGAAGAATCTAACATCTTCAACGAACAAGACTCAATCCAGGATGAGTGAAAAGGTAGTTTTGTCATCCGGTTCAAAGGTGACTTTAGGAGTCAAATTGTATTTCAGTGAGGGCTTCTCTAAATTCTTGACAACTATGGGATCTTGGATCTTGGGTGCCATTGTAGATTTTAGGTAAAACTTAGCAAACTATCCTTAGGGTTTGATAGTTTACAAATGGTAGACACTTCACACTCAGCAGATAATAACAATTTGATAAGATCAGAAAACCAGCTTAACAATGCGATGAGATTTGATGTAAATACCTTGGATTCACTTTGAATGAGGTTTGATCGCCTTGGAATCACTCTACTCTGCTCTTTCAAAAACTTGTTAAGTGTAAATGACCATGAAAATTCTTTTAAGTACACAAAATACCTTATCGGGCTCCGTGTGGGTTAGGTCAAAACATTAAATGCACTTGGTTCACCTTTAACCGATTTACTCTTTTTTTTTCATTTTAACCGAGTAACCAAATTTTCTTCATTTATCGACTTGATAGGCTTCCTGTATTCACCGACTTGATAGGTTTCCTGTAAAGTACTTTTGATAGAATTTCAAACTTATTAATGCATCTTAACTATGCAGATTTTGAATTTAGTACATAATAGAATAGGAACTGTTATGATTTTAACTTTCAGAGAATGCAGTCCCTTCATACCTTTGCTGATTAATTTGGAATAGGTGCACCTAACTCGGTAGGTAAGGTGCTTTCTTCATTTGACACAATTTCCTTCTTTTTCCAAATCATCTTTAATTTTTTTATTTCTTCAGTGTCTCCTCTAAGTTGATCTTTGCAATCTCTAGCTAAATGTCCAACTTTGTGACAATGAAAACATGCCATACCAGGATTTCTCCATGATCTTTGGTTGTTCATTCCAAACCTTATAAAATAGTTGGCACTAATATGTCCATATCTTCCACAACATTCACACCATATCCTTGTATTGTAATCCCATGTTACTGTTGCATATTGTCGGTAAGGATCTATGTGAGTTCAGTAACCTCTAGTGTTTGCTCGGTGTGCAGACCACTTGTAGTTCTTTTGCTTAAGCCAGCACTTCTCAGTACTATGTCCATATCTATTGCAGTTTCTACAAAACCCTTTGAATTTTGCCTTCTGATAGTTGTTAACAGACTTTGTCCTACATTGATTAGATGTGTGACCATATTTATTGCAATTATAACAAAAACTATTGGACTTAGTGATATTTGGTTGCTTACCTTTTCTGATTTGGCATATGTTGGCAGTGTGACCTTGATTTCCACAGTAGTAGCAAATAGGCTTCTTTCTTTTGATGTTATTCCTTTTTCCAGCTTGCTTTGATGATTCTCCTTTCTCGGTAGTATGAATTCCTTTCTCGGTAGAGTCTTTTCCTTTGTAATTGAGTCCTGCATCTTTGTTGGGTCTTCTTGTATTCAGTTGGTCATCCAACATCTTTGATGCTTCATAACTCTTCTTCAATGTTTCTTTGGATTTCTTCTTTGTTTCAAGTTCATCAGTCAATCTTGATACTTCAAGTTTCAATGCTTGATTTTCATCATTCTTCAAAATTGCTTCATGATGTGCATAACCTAGTTGATCTGTCATATTTTATTGAATCCCAGTCAACCTTATGATTTCATCATTTTTATCAGATACTAAGACTTCTAGTTGTTGTTTCTCTCTTTGTAGATCTCTTGCTTTATCCTCAGTTGTCCTTAATGCATCTAGATTTTCAGTCATTTGTGTGCTGAAATGTTCATGTTCTCTTTTCATTGCTTTTAGTTGATCAGCCAGTGCTTTGTTTTTTTCTTTCAATGCTCCAATCATTTCTTCAGTCTCTTCAGATATACTATTCTCAGATGATGTCTCAATTTGTTCCACTAACTCTTGAGAATCCTGCAAGTCATCAGATAATCTTCTTCTTACTTCCAGAATTTTTTGCATTTGCCTTTGCATGTCTGCAATCACTTGATTAGCATGATCCATCTCTTCTTGCAGATATACAATCCTCTGAGATTGTTTGTAGCCTTCCATTGATAAGATCTTTCTCTTTAGGCAGTTAAACCCTTTTCCAAGATTCAAGCTCTGATACCAATTGTTAGGTCCAAAATGGAAAGCTAATGTACTAAGAGGGGAGAGGTGAATCAGTACTCCAAAACTTTTCTTGAATAATAACTTTACTATTATGCATAAACAGAATAGTGCAGTAACATAAAATAAAGTTAAAACAAATAGATAAAAATCATACATGATTCACTCCATAACACATATATTTTGGTTATGCAAAAACTCTTGGTTAGATAGAAAAAATGCGGTGGGGCTGGCACCCACAACTTCACTACTACAATAATAAAGAGTGCTTGGTTATAGCTACATTTTAGCTATTTTTGATAGCTTACCTTGTTAGGAGTAACAAGATCTGTTAGATCTACCTTGCTAAAGGATTTTACAACATTTATTCTGAATGTTGCGCTTGGTTAGAGGCTTTACAATTTATAGACTTGATTAGAGTCTTTTACCCTATTAAAGGTTTCTCTTTCAACTTCACAATATTACAATAAAATCATTACAAATATCTGCAACTTTACATCTGAAATGTTATAGCAGATTCTATGTGCTCAGAATAGATTACCTTTCTTATAGCATACCTCGGTAACCCATATAGTAACTCGGTAAACCCTTCTATTTACTCTGTTCTTTGACTGTTCTCTGAAAACCTTCTTAGTGACCTCTGTGTCTCTATAACAGTCTTCTTACACACATGCATACACCCTTAACTAATGTTGTATAAATAGATCTCTTAAGACGGTGATCTAATTCATTGCTTCGATCTTACAAACAAGATTTATCGAATGAATAACCATACAAAAAATTTCATTGGTTAGATTGATCTCAAAATCATACACAATCTTCTGGTGCAATTTCTAATGTAATAACGGTTAGATGTGCCTCGATCTTGTAACATGTTTTCATATGCATGTCCAGGTTCAATGTATCTGGTAACACATTTCACTTGGTGTATATCAACTCGGTGTGTCATCTTTGCTGCTTGGTAGTCATAAAAAGATACTTCGTAGACAGCTCAGTGTATACTGCGTTCTGAGACTGCTTTCCTCTGTAATCGACTAGACTGTGCATACCGACTTCTCTATGTCTACCGACTGCATGATTCGGTAGTGTTAACCGACTAGAGTATATAGTATGACTTTGAATATAAAACTAATGGCAATTTGATAAGTGGTAACATTGCCCGCATACATTGTTTATCAACAGTTCCTTATTTATAAACAATTTTCTAACCACTTAATCTCCTTGATCACATTTTCCATGATCAATCATAGCCATCAGATCTTCAATCTTGACCAGGTTCAATGTATCCTTCGATTTGAAAACATTTTACCTCCCCTTGGAACTTGCATATATTTCTTGGAACTTGTGCTAGGGTATTGCGGTTCAATCTAAGTTGTAGATCTTCTTGCCGATCTTCCATTGCCATAGATCCTTAACAAACTTCATATACGTTGTATCAATCGTTTAATCGTATCTAGCTCATCAGCTTCCATCATTAAATAACACATGTATTCATCCAATGCATTCTGTTATTACTCGGTTGCAATTTGGTAAATACTAAACTTCACTCGGTAGACATTCCGCCTTCATTAACCAATAGCGATAACCTTAGGGTTTACCGACTAGTTTCCTTGATCGGTAACATAGTATAGTATTTAACCTTACAAACAATAGCATATGTAGGATGTCAAAACAATCTAAACATCATGATCTCATCATTGTCTAACTTGGTAATAGTTTCCCATTGAATAACTTATTCCTCCCCTATTCATCACATTCTTTCCATGTCTTTTACCGACATCTTAATTCTCTTCAAAACATACTTCTTAAGATATGGCAACATCATACTAAATCAGAAAATCAATTTCTTGACATCAATGACAAAATAATATTGTTAAGATAGTAAACATCCTTAATCAGTTATATCCATAATCATTACCAGCCTTCTCAATATCCTTATTGAAATGCCAACAATCTTCTCTTGTCTGTTATAATGCCAACACCATTGTCATAGAACCCTTTGAATTCATCTTGAATGAATTTGTTACCAAGATCTTCAAACTTGTAGCAGATGAAGGAACAAACATCTTCAATCAGTAACACACTAGAGAGCACAAATGATAGGGCACTGGTTTTATCAACTTCTCCGACATTCATAGGATGTAACTTAAACTCAAGTTATGGTTCCTTAACAACCTCAACGAACATAGGGGTTGACATGGAAGCTGCCATGATGAATTAGAAAATAATTCATAGATTAGTTTCCTCTACCGTTTATGCTCAAGCTTCCAATCACCAAAACTTCACTGCTTGGTCTCCAAACTAACTTTGCATGCAATGCACTTAATAGATTTAGAAAGCCTTTGATCGCACTAGGATCTCTCGAATGTACATATGAAAGAAAGGTAAAGAAAATGATCCTTATTTATAAGTTAATTTGTTCAATACCCTTTTACAACGGCTAAGTTGTACAACCTCAAACGGTAACATTTTATAATTTATCAGTGTAACTTCCCTACCGGTAACAATACAACCTTTAACACTTATACTCTTAAAAATTCACTGATGGAGAATTATAAACAATATGTCAACTCGACTAGATAATGCAAATAAGAATTACCTCACTTTGGCTATGGGGAATCAACTATGATTTTTCAAGAAGTGGTCCTCCTAAGCATCGGTTTGCTTAGGTTGAAGAAGAATTGTCATCACTGATGGATGATGACTTAGTTTCAGACTGCTTCTCTTTTCTTTCATTTCTTCCTTTTTAGTCCACATCCTTTTCATTTCATTCTTTACCTCTTCAACTATCTTCTTGCCTTTTAAATCATTTGTCACTTTCTTCTTGCTAAACTAGTTTTTGTCTTCAAACTGGTTGTAGGATTAGTTCCTGCACTCTTTGGCCAAATGACCGATCTTATGGCAATTGAAACATGCCGTACCAGTTGTCTTCCATGGTCCTGCATTGTTTCTTTGACCTATTCTCATCCTGTAGTTCATGACAACATGACCAAAGTTGCCACAAGTAGAACATGTGGCATTGAGCTGATTACCCTTTCTGTTAGGGCTAATAGGTTTGGATGGAGATCTTGATGCATTTTTCTTGAACATGCATTCTTAAGCTTTGTGTCCAAATTTATTGCACATGAAGCAATATCCATTAAAGGTTATTATATTGGACATGCTACTTGATCGAGGTCTACACTCATAAGCAGTGTGTCCATACTTCTAACAGTTATAACAATAACCATCAAAAGTGAATGGCATCTTATGACTGACTGGTCTATTTCTATAGACATCAGACTTATGACTCGGTTTACCACAATAGTTGCAAGATGATTTAGAAAAATTCATACCTTTCAATTTCTTGATTTGTTCCTTTTAACATCCTTCGTCCTCTTGGGATTAGATGATTCTCCAGTTTCTATTGGACCTATACCGGAGTAGCCAAGACCGGTTGCCTCCTTTGTTCTCCTCAGAGCTTTTAATTGATCATCTATCTTCTCTGAGCTTTTATTAGATTTTCTCATCTTTTCATTTCTCTCATCTACAGCTTTCAACTCATTTTTGAGTTGTTCAATCTCCTTCATCATCTTCTCATTTTCCTCTATTTTGCCATGCAGATGCTCATACATAACTATATTCTCTTGAGTAAGAATTCAAATTTCTTCATTCTTTTCAATGATGATTGCATCATTCTCTCTTAGGGCTTCTTCAGCAAGCCTTTTGGCTCTTTCAACTTTTGACAGTGCTTCATCTGCATTTCTCTTTCTTTCTTCTGCTATCCTATTGGCTTCTAGTATTTTAGTCATTCTTAGTGCTTGACTTTCATGCTCTCTTTTTAGATTTGTGATTTCTTCAGCTAGCTTCTCGTTCTTTTCCATCATCTTTGAGACTGCCTCTTCTGCTTCTTCAGATCCACTCTGATCGAAGAGTGGATCTATGATATCTGTACTTTCATTAAGTTGTAGAGTGAGTTCCTTCCTTTTAGCAAGTGATTTTTTTAGTCTCTCCTTCAGCTGAGCAATCATCTCGTTAGCTTCATCAAGCTACTTCTGATACAAGTATTCTTCCATGATATTTTCTTCAAGCTATTAAACTTTTCTTCAGAGGACCTATGGCTCTAATACCAATTGTTAATATTAACCGGTGACTGAGAGGGGGGGTGAATCAACACTATACTGGTTTATTCTATATTTTAACCTTAATCAAAACTCTTATTCAAACTTTAACACTTATTAGTATAAGCAACATTAATAAGAAACATGCACACACAAAATTAAACACACATGACAATCAAGATTTATCATGTCAAAACCCAAAAGGGAGAAATCCACTATGTGAGTAGAAACTTACAAAATCTACACTATTCTTAAGTACGCCCAGTGAAGAGACATCCCTGTTAGGAGATTACAAAGACACTGTTAGGTGCCACCCAAATAAGGGATTTTCTTCAAGGCCTGTTAGAACCTTTACCTTGTTAGAGGTAGCCTTTTAAAAGGACTTAGGATCATCATATAGAATGTCACCCAGTTAAGGGATTTTACAAAGGGACCTGTTAAAGTCCACCCGGTTAAGGAATTTTACTGTGCTGCAATTATTAAAGAGAAACAATTCATTGATCTGATGATGACACTTTTCTATCATATAGATCCATTCTATATCTGCTTCAAAGTCTACTTGGTGATGGTTTCACCGATTCATGAGGAACCTTTCTGCACTTAGCTTATTCTGCACCTTTTCTCTCACTTGCAACCTCAATGCACTCTCTAATCCATCAACCCGCAAATTCCAAATGAAAAAACATGTATATAGTTGTTTTTAATCTTGGTGCTAACTTTCCCTCCAAAACAAAAACTCAAAAAATCATTCTATGCGCCAATCTGTTCGTTCCTCAAATCTCGCCAATTATACTGGTGGGACTAGCCATTCATGCCACAAGTCCCACCAGTTCTTAGACAAGCACTCCGACTTCAACTGACACTTTTTAATTTGAACAGATCTATATTTTACCATTATGATTTACTGCCAGTTGTTTTATTTATATCAGCAAACCTACTTTTCTCAACTTAATCTACTGGTTGCTTCCTGTAAACTGGTCTCTGCTCACCAATGGAAGTCTTTAGTCCCCTGTTTCTTTCCAATCCACTATAACCCTTTTCCGATTGGTTATGATTACATGTGAATTGATATTACCATCAATGATGACTTCTTAAGTACTCCAAACTTCATGATGCCACCAATGGCCACCCGAACATATGTCATGACTGAAAATCTTTTTTTGTAAAGACCAAAAACCTTCTATCTGATGGCATTGAAGGTCGGACCTCAAAAGTTCTCCCAAAATCTCATGGTTCTTAGTAGAGACATCAATTCCTTTAGATACTTAGATATCTAGGAATCTAGATTTTGGTATGCCTGAGAAGTGAGTGCACTGTAAGGGGGAGCTAGTGCTACCAAATTCCAAAGTTATCCACTCTAAATAAGTGCAGTGTGGATTAATTTCCATAGTGGGAACTAGCAAATATTGTCCTAGCCAACCTTAGAAAATTGTGCTTATCTATTTTTTTAATCAACTATACTATTTTCTATCTATTTTCTTTTCACTAAAACCTATAAGAACATAGATTCAAAAATAAAAGAAACAAAAATTGACCAAAACATTGAAATCAGAACAATAAACTTAGGATTTCACATTTGTCTAGTTAGTGTGTCGTATTCATTTGGGTAGAATTTGGCATTGGTTTAGATATTATTTCACACTTGTTCTGTTAGTATTTTGCATTCATTGGTGTACCCTGTCGCATTGGTCCAAACATAGTTCTCTATCTTCTAGAGAAATTTTTTCAGATCAACTATTTGATATCCCTCTTCTTTTTACGATCATAAGCTGCATCCCTTTAGGTCCTACTATCAAGTTTACCCTTCAGAGGTTATTCACATTCATTGTCAACCTTAGTTTTCTTTTCACACCATCAATTTATCTTAGGAGTCCCATATATTGTATAAATTTCAATCCATAGGTCCTTATAGGTTGCATAGTCCTCATTTTTCACTTACATTTTGCTTAGAATTGTGTCCAAATCTTTCAAAAGTTTATTGCATAGTCCTCAATTTTCACAAGCATTATATTAGGATCAAGTCCAAATAATTGCTCACAAAGTCATTAAGTTCAAGAGACCCTCTTATTTTAGTCAATCATAAATCAACCTAGGTTCTCTTACTCATCAGTCTAGTATAAGGTATCATCTTTCAACATCTGAAATATGGGTCAGAAACAATCCTTAATATTTTTTGAGTAGTGTCAATAATTTGGTCATTTGATTTATTCTTAGTGTCTGCATTTTCATTTTAGGAGTCATCCCCATTCAGAAGAGTCTCACAACATGCATCAAAATGGTATTATCAAGTGACGGCTTCTTCGAGCTTTCTTGCAACCTGATCTAGGACCAATTGATGATCAAGAGGAAATCATTGACAATCTTAATAATATTGCTTGGAGGCGAAGAAGGAACACCCCCATTATATAGGAATCATGTTTATCATAGAGGAAAAAATACGAAAGGCTCATCACATCGAGGATGAAGCTAAAAGAGAAATTGTTTAGCAAAGACTCAAGAGACTTAGGCTACAACAACAAACTCATCCTTATCCTTAATAGAGTATCAAGTTAGATTGCATACTTAGTCCAGTCTCACTTGCATACATGATTCATCCTTGATTTCAGGTCTTACATTTAGATCCTTATTGCGTCACAACTCATCATAGGTCTTGAATTGTAGCATTGAGTCATTTTAGAGGTCCATATGCCCGTCACAAGATCACAAGAGGATAGGAACCAGAAGGATCCAAACAACAACCCTTTGTTTAACCCAACTAGCACAATTAATTGGTAAAAGTATTCACATGGACAACCTTGAGGAGGGGAAACCTTACCAAAAATCTTGAACAACATTCCCTTGATAGAGGAAACTCAACACAAGCTAACAACGGAAGAGCTTGAGGCTGTGCAACAAGACCCAAAGGTCCTTGTTGTCCTCAATGCTCTCCTGAATCATGCTCAAGATAGATATCTCTCCTTGCTATTACAAAATGGTGCTAAGTTACCCCAAAAATTTGATGCGACAATGATTTTACCAGCAAGAGTAAATTTTTCAACCAGAACGTTAATCAAGTGCCAAACTCATCCTAAACATAAGGCGTTCCCTCAAGCTTTACTCAAGGAACAACTTAGAGCAAACAAGCATAATCAACCCAAGCTACCATTGTTGGTATTTTGGTATGATTTTGTCATTGATGTCAACACCTACTAAAACACTAGCACTTTGGAGATCAAGCAACATTCACTGGCAATCAAGTAACTATTGTACAGTTACTGGTATATGGTTCACCGGCAGGATATAATGATCACCGACACTTGGAATGATATGGAAGACACTTGGTAATGTTGAAGACATCATTTGGACACTTTGTTTTGAAGAATTAATCATTGGTATAATCATATTTGCATATTTTCTTTTACCGACAAATAGGTCCAGGGTTACCTAGGGTTACACCGACAGGTTTACCTTTTCCAGATCAGCATGGCACGCTATGGAGATGATTTATTATTGTTGTAAATGCTTTAAGATGACATGTTTAATTGGTTATTGCATTGGATAATATATTGTTTGTAAAATGTTTTTATTGTAATATCTTGTAGAGCCGACCTACTAAAATTGGTCTTAGGTTATGGTATAAATGTAAGATCTTATTTGTAAGATCGAATGTGGAATGCGAAAAAGAATTAAGTGAAGGTATATGTGAGATTAAGCAGAGCTATACATGAAGACATCATTTGAAGGTGAAGCTAGGTTTTTTGTGGAAGCATATCAACATTACACTGGTACTGAATCTAGCATATGAAGATGCTATTTTGTGCAGTACATTCTTATTGGATTTAACCATCCAACTGTAGTCAGTGTGACTCCCATTTTGTGATTGAGCAGTGAGCTCTAGGTTGTTGGCCTTTCTGCATGTGCAGAACCCATTTATGTACACTTACTATCTGCAGTAGTATCATTTGATTGTGGGTAAGGTTTCCCACTATGGTTTTTCCCCTTACAGGGTTTCCACGTACAAATATTGGTGTTATGTGTTGTGGATGACTTTGTGTTTATGTTTCATGCATTAATCTTTACCGGTATAGCAATTAACTGTTAACACTGTCTACCGGCATACTTAACTGGTTTACCAGTATTAAGCATTAAGTTGATTGAGTTATTTTTGGTTTGAATTTATTAGACAACTAATTCACCCCCCCCCCCTCTCAGTTGTCTCCGGGACCTAACAATTGGTATCAGAGCCTAGTCCTCTTTTGCAGAAGTTTAACAACTTGAGGAGATCTAATGACTACTAATTATTTCAAGAAGGACAGTCCTAAACTTGATGGAACCAACTATGGGATATGGAAGATCAGAATGGAGACACATCTAAATTGCATTGGTAAAGACATCTAGGAAGTTACAAAGAATGGTTATACTGCTGCCGTAGATGGTCAGACCACTCCAACTACCTTAGCTAAAGATGAGGAGAATGATTGCAAAGAAAGAGAAGCACTTCTGAGCGCTTTATCAAATCAACAAATCATGGGATTATCAGATAGGTCTACTACTAAAGCTATTTGGGATCATTTGGAAACACTGAATGAAGGAGATTCCATAGTCAAGATTGTAAAACTTGAAAGCTTCCGAGTCAGGTATGAACATCTGAAAATTGAAGAAGATGAAAGGATTTCTACTTTTATAGAAAGAGTAAATGAAATTGTTTTGGATATTAAATGTTGTGGAGGAACCTTGAGTGAGGATGAAATTGTTTCAAAAATCTTAAGAGGATTGCTACCGGCATACAAAATGAAGGTTACTACTATAAATGAGTTGAGAACAATGCCTAATACATCAGTAACTAGGGATACATTGATTGGAAAACTTTCAGCTTTTGAAATTGAGGAATTTGGTCCTGTTGCTACTATAAAGATAGATTTGGCCTTTAAAGCATTAACATCATCTGCTCCATCATTTGACAAATCAGATTGGAAAGCCTTTTATGCAAGAGAACTTGAAGAAACTAGGAAGGAGAATGAAGAACTTGAAGAAATTGAAGCACTATTTGCAAGAAAAATGCCTAAAGGTCCAATTGGAAGTAAGTATGAAGGTAAAGCACCCTTTAAATGTTTTAACTGCAATAAGATTGGTCATATGGCTTCGAGATGCCTTGATAGACATGCTAGACTAAGAGAAGAAGCTAGAAGAACATACAAGCCTAATCCTGAATATCAAAGATACAGATTTAAGAAGAACAAAGATGAATCTTGTTACGTTGCTGATGAAGGTGTGATTGATGATTCTGATGAGGATCCAATAGATAATGGATGGGTTTTTGTTGCTATAATAGAAGATCAACTGGTACCTACTGCTCAACCAGTAGAACAAGCCCTAGCAGCTAAAGTTGAAGTAAAGGATGAATGGATCATTGACTCAAGATGCTCACATCATATGACAGGAGACAAAGGTAAATTCTTGAACTTTCAAGAATACAATGGAGGTTTAGTAAGATTTGAAGATGACAAAGCCTGTTCAATCAAAGGTAAGGGTACAATATCTCTTTATGGTAAGCATAACACTGACAATGTCTACTATGTTGAAGGATTAAAGCATAATCTTTTAAGTGTTGGTCAATTAGTTGAGAAAGGATTTCAGTTACAATTTAAGAATGGAAAATGAAAAATCATAAATATAACTGGTTTAGAAATTGCAACTGGTAATTAGACTAGAGGTAATATCTTTTATTTGAATAATAGTGAAAAGGCATGCTTGATTGCACATATAGATGAAAGTTGGTTATGGCATAAGAGACTCTGTCATGTAAACTTTGATTGCATGGTAAAGATCAGTACTTCTAAGGCAGTTAGAGATCTACCTAAAATTGTGAAACCTCAAAATACAATATGTAAGGAATGTCAATTTGGAAAACAAGTTAGAGAATGTTTCAAAAGTATTCCAGAGAAATCCAATAAAGCTCTTGACTTGATTCACACTTATTTATGTGGTCCAGCTAGAACTAAAAGCTTACAAGGTGATAGATATTTCATGCTAATTATTGATGATTATTCTAGAATGTGTTGGGTTACTTTTCTCAAAGAAAAATCAGAAGCACTTGGAAAGTTCAAACTATTCAAAGCAATGGTTGAAAATGAAACCGGTAAGAAAATCAAATGTTTAAGATTAGATCAAGGAGGATAATTCACATCTAAGGACTTTAATACATTTTGTGAAGTGAATGGAATCAGAAGACAACTATCAACACCTCAGACACCACAACAGAATGGAGTTGTTGAAAGGAAAAACAGAACTATCTTGGATGCAGCAAGAAGTATGTTATCTAAAGAAAATTTACCACATGTATATTGGAGAGAAGCAGTCAGCACAGCCGTCTATATATTCAACAAAGTTCACATCAAAGGTGAAACCGGTAAGACCCCTCATGAACTATGGTTTGGTAATACTCCTACTCTTAAGTATTTTAGAATTTTTGGAAGTAAATGTTATATTAGAGGAGATGAGTATATTGACAATTTTGATCCTAGAAGTGATGAAGGAATATTTCTTGGTTATTCATCTAAGAGAAAGGCATATAGATTTTTTAATAAAATATTGCACAAAATTGTTGAGAGTACAAATGTAAAGATTGATGAACAATTCAGAGGAACTTCAAGGTATATAGACTCTGAACCGGCAATAGAAATTGTGACAAATGAACCTATACTAAATCCACCGGTACAGAATGAAGATCCAGTTACCTTGGTACCATCAGAGGATTCCATAGTAATTGAAGAACAACAACAAACTAAGACACCCCAATATGTAAAATTGAAGATCAGATAATTGGAAGCAAATTTAAAGGAGTTATGACAAGAGGAATATTGGCAAATGAAGAGGTATGTCTTATTTCACAAATTGAACCATCATCTATAAATGAGGCATGTGAAGATAAATTTTGGATTAAAGCTATGGAAGAAGAATTAGAACAAATTGAGAAAAAGAATACTTGGACATTAGTTCCCCAGCCTAAAGATAAAAATATAATTGGAACCAAATGGGTATTTAGAAACAAACTTAATGAAGATGGTAAGGTTGTCAGAAATAAAGCAAGACTAGTGTGTAAGAGATATTCTCAGAAAGAAGGAGTTGATTACAATGAAACCTTTGCACCGGTAGCAAGAATTGAAGTAGTCAGATTATTCCTGGCTTTTGTAGCTCACAAAAACTACAAAGTTTATCAAATGGATATTAAATGTGCATTCTTGAATGGAGATCTTGAAGAGGAAGTCTATATTGAACAACCTGATGGATTTTCTTTGACAGATGACAATAATATGGTTTGTAAGTTAAGAAAAGCTCTGTATGGATTGAAACAAGCCCTAAGAGCTTGGTATGCAAGGTTGGATAAGTATCTTTTAAAGATTGGTTTTTCTAAAGGAAATGTAGACAACAATTTATATTACAAAATAACTAATGATGATATCTTGATTTTAGAAGTATTCATTGATGATATAATCTTTGGAGGAGAAGATGGATTATGTAAAGAATTTTCTATTAAAATGCAGCAAGAATTTGAAATGTCTATGATTGGAGAAATAAAATTCTTTTTAGGATTGCAGATTTCACAGACTGACAAAGGTATATTTTTGAGTCAATCCAAGTACTTGAAAGAGTTACTAAAGAAATTTGAGATGGATAACTCTAAACCAGTAAGCACACCTATGACTACAAATGACAAATTATCTCAAAGGGATGAATCTACACTTGTTAATCCAACTAGATACAAATCTATGATAGGAGGTTTACTGTATTTGACACAAACCAGACTTGATATTATGAATGCAGTATGTATTGTTTCTAGATTTCAAAGTAATCCTAGAGAAAATCATGAATCAACAGTAAAAAGGATTTTCCAGTACTTACAAGGCAATGCAAATCTTGGATTATGGTATCCTAGAGATGAAAATTTTGATCTATGTGCATACACAGATGCAAATTGGGCAAGAGATGTGGATGATAGATAGAAAAAGAACCACCGGCGGAGCATTCTTTCTTGGAAAGAGATTAGTTTCTTGGTTGAGTAAGAAAAAAAGTTGTACATATTTATCAACAGCAGAATCAGAATATGTTGCAGCAACAACTAACTGTACACGGGTACTATGGCTTAAGCAAATGTTGAAAGACATAAAGGTAAAATGCAAGGAAGCTATTACTATATATTGTGACAACATTGCAGCAATTGATATATCTAAGAATCTGGTATTACATTCTAAAACAAAACATGTTTCTATCAAACTGAATTTTCTAAGGGAAAAAGTTGAAGAAAAAGAGATAAAATTGGTTTATGTGAATACTAAAGAACAACTTGCAGATATTTTCACAAAACCTTTGCCTAAGGAGACTTTTGAATATCTTAGAGATCAACTTGGAGTCATACCACCACCGGTAGAGACTTAGACAATTGATGATTGTCATCAACTGGCAGAATTAAAAGACAAATCTTTTACTCTGGTCTTTGATGAGGAAGCTACTTCTCAGGGGGAGTAGTTGGTATATTGAATTGATTGGTATTTTGTATATGAACTTGGTTTTATTATTATAACTTTGGCATTTGATGTCAAAGGGGGAGAGATATCTATGGAAAAACACATTATCTTTTAAGAGAACTTTGGATAACACATGTTGCTCCCAGGGGGAGAGATTGTTGTTTGAGAGAGACTATTACTCTCTGTATTCTGGTTATGATCTTTTTGGAGAGATTGTTGGTTTTTGGTTTTTGGCATTTCTGTTTTGACACTGATGGTTTTTCCATCTTGTGTTTCCATGAATGCGAAAGGGGGAGATTGTTGGTATTTTGGTATGGTTTTGTTATTGATGTCAACACCTACTAGAACACTAGCACTTTGGAGATCCAACAACATTCACCAGCAAGCAAGTAACTATTGTACAGTTACTGGTATATGGTTCACTGGTAGGATATAATGATCATCGGCACTTGGAATGATATGGAAGACACTTGGTAATGTCGAAGACATCGTGTGGACACTTTGTTTTGAAGAATTAATCATTGGTATAATCATATTTGCATATTTGCTTTTACTGGCAAATAGGTCCAAGGTTACCTAGGGTTACACCGGTAGGTTTATCTTTTCCAGATCAGCATGGCATGCTATGGAGATGATTTATTATTTTTGTAAATGCTTTAAGCTGACATGTTTAATCGGTTATTGCATCGGATAATATATTGTTTGTAAAATGTTTTTATTGTAATGTCTTGTAGAGCCGACCTACTAAAATTGGTCTTAGGTTATGGTATAAATGTAAGATCTTATTTGTAAGATCGAATGTGGAATGCGAAAAAGAATTAAGTGAAGGTATATGCGAGATTAAGTAGAGCTATACATGAAGACATATTTGAAGGTGAAGCTAGGTTTTTTGTGGAAGCATATCAGCATTACACCGGTACTGAATCCAGCATATGAAGATGCTATTTTGTGTAGTACATTCTTATTGGATTTAACCATCCAATTGTAGTCAGTGTGACTCCCATTTTGTGATTAAGCAGTGAGCTCTAGGCTGTTGGCCTTTCTGCATGTGCAGAACCCATTTATGTACACTGACTATCTGCAGTAGTATCATCTGATTGTGGGTAAGGTTTCCCACCGTGGTTTTTCCCCTTACAGGGTTTCCACGTACAAATATTGATGTTATGTGTTAGGGATGACTTTGTGTTTATGTTTCATGCATTAATATTTACCGGTATAGCAATTAACTGTTAACACTGTCTACCGGCATACTTAATTGGTTTACCGGTATTAAGCATTAAGTTGATTGAGTTGTTTTTGGTTTGAATTTATTAGACAACTGATTCACCCCCCCCCTCTCAGTTGTCTCCGGGACCTAACAACCATAACTTCAAACCAAAGTTCACAATCTAACATAGTATTTTATAATGCCAACATCGCATCCCAAACATATGCCAATGTTACTTCACAAACAACTTCAAGTATCCCAATGCAAAGTCAAACAAGTACTTCCCAAATTTTGATTTCGAACAGTACATCTCAACTGATGGCATCGGTCTTGGTGGGATCAACTTACACCAACCAAAGTCCGAATCAAGCTCCCCCTAATCTAATTGGTGCAACACAAATAAAATTTCAACACACAATTTACGTATCAGCTTCAAAATCAATCAACGTTCCAACAAGATCTAGTGTACACCAATACTAACCCTTTTGTGGGAAACACATACACACAAAATGTGCCTTTCACTCAAATAGACTTTCTCCTCCAACTATTCCAAAATTTACAAAGACAAATGATCAATATGAAATCAAGGAATGAGAATAAAAAATATACCATGGAAGGTCTTCATCTATATCTATTTGATCATAATATATACATGCCACCTTTTCACCCACATTTTGAAACACCAAAACTTGATGAGTATAGAGGAAAAGGTGACCCAAGCAATCACATTAGGGAATTATTTATGGCTTGCATCAAGGTAGCTGATGAAGATACACATTTAATGTGCCTATTCCCTAAGAGTCTTTCTTGTCAAGCCTTGGAGTGGTTCTCACATCTACCACCAAAGATAAGATCATGGGGTGAATTAGTTGAGCAGTTCATTATGAATTTCTCCCATAACATAGACAACCTTGTGACTTTAATGGATTTATATTCCACGAAGAAAAGAGGATGAAAATTTTGCTTCATTCTTGCACCGTTTGAGATCATTTTCTCATAGATGTCCATGTCACATTCCTAAAGTTGAACAAGTACATATTTTCATAGAAAATATAATTCCTCAAGTCAAATACCCGCTACAAATGTAGTGTCTCAATACATTCAAACAAATCACAAAGAAAGGCTTAAAGTGTGAGAAGGGTCTTGTTGAATAAGGGATTTTGAAGAATAATAAGGAAAGTGGTTCAACCAATAATACAAACAATGAGAAGTCAAAATTCTAGCTGGAAAATAAACATGTGATAGGTGATGGGGTTGTAGATGCTAGTGTTGTGAACAAAGCTCAACCTGTAGTTTCACTACAAGAACCAACCAATTATTTTGCGCTAAATAGAAATCAGTCTTAGGACAACAATGAATCATTGTGATGAGGAGGCAACAATCCGGAAGGAGGTAACCTTGAACCAACCAATCTCTAAGGCATACAAACTCAACCGGTAATTCCTAATTCCAAAGATCCTTACATATCACCAAATCAAGCAATTGTTCAATGACACAAAACAACACCTTGGAAGACCCAAAGGCTCCACTATGTCCACTTAAAAATAACTAACACTTCTCAAGTTCTTGTGTGACTACACACACCCTTGCATACATGAGTGGACTACTACTAGGCTTTAGGGTTTGAATGGCCCACTTGACCAATTCAATACAAAAAGCCTTGGAGTGGTGTTATGACAACACCTTAACACAAATAAAACATGATTTCATGGTTTAGTTCCACTAGAACATCAAATTTGACTCACTTGCCCACAAACAGAATTGGTTGCAATTAGGCCTCATTTTGAAGGAATTAGATGATAACTTTTGACACTCTCAGGATTTGAGAAAAAAATTATATTTTCAGATACCCTTTTGGGAGTTCTCAACAATATCTTAGTTTTCAGTACCGGTCCAACTTGTAGATATTTTAACCAACGCTGGACTACAGACCTAATAGGGCTATTAGACCTATTTGACTGAACACCCTTCACAAACTAGTTTGGTTCTCCTAATGGGTGACCCTCACTAACCATGAAATGTTAGGTAAACCTCCAAAGTACTCTTCTACCACATTCAAACTCTTTTCCAGTGCTCTACTACTCAATTCTCATGCACTTCACTCATCAAACCAATCTGTCACATAGAGATGTCGGACCTAAGGTTAGTTCTCCATCCTCTTCACCCTATTGTATCCTCTTAATGGATTTTGGAACTGACATATGACATAGTGGTCTATCATCTCCTATAATGGAAAAGTGTTTAGTTAAGGATTTATTTTGATTATTTTGATTGTTGATTGGTGATTGGTGGTGGTGGGCTTTGGAGGAGCAGACACGGTCTGGACCCATTTTGTATCAGTCACACCATCATTGACTACATTCTTGTTTTTGGACCAAAATCTTGGTTTATCATTATGGTAAGAGGAAGAATTTTGACTTGATTTTTGGTAATATTTTAAGGTTCCTTCCTCTACCGACATGTTCAAGAGCTAGGCCCTTGTCAGTCAATTTTTGGAAAGATTTGATACATTGAGATGTCAAGGGTCTTGATAGTTCGGGCACTAGATTCTTTTGAAATAATTCAATTTGGTGTTGTTCTGGCATGTCCCATTTGTAATTTCTTGCTGAGATGTCACCATCTTTGCAAGAAGTTTGTGAAAGTCTCCCCAGGCCTTTGTTTTGTGCTACAAAGGTCCATCATGGAAACATCATTAACAATGTTGTAGGCATAGTGGGCCATGAAATTTTCAGCTAAGTCAAAGAAGGAAGTGATACAACCTCGAGGTAAGGATGAGAACCATGCAAGAGAATCTCCCATGAGACTTAGGGAAGAGCCTTTGAAGGTATAAGTCACTATAGGAGACTTCTTGACATAAGATGTGAAACTCATGAACATGGTCTCGGGGGTCCCCTTTGCCCTCATACTTCATGAACTTAGGCATCTCAAACCCTGGTGGGTATGGTGCGACTAATATAGATGGGTCATAAGGACAAGGAAAAAATTCCTCAAATGAGTAAGGTTTTCTTTTGTTAGTCCCTTCATTCATGTTTTTGATAATGTTTTTCATGTCCTAGATTTCCTTAATGATGTCTTATTGTGGATTTTGGACATGATGAATTGTGTTTGCCCCTAGAATTGGATGAGTCATGGAAGGTGGACCGCCACCACTAATATATTGATATGACAAGGAAGTGAGGATATGAGATGTGATGATCAATATCATGGGGACTTGAGTGACAATTGGTTGTGACCTGCAAATTGTTGTGACAGGAGGAAGTGAAGCTTGAATGAAGTTAGCGACATTGTTGAGAGGAATAGAGGATTGTAGAATATAAATGTATGGTCAGGTAGAAGAAGATGGCATAGAAGCATGTTGGAGAATAGATGAGATCGGATTGGATATTATCATAGATGCTAAGAAGGAAGAAGGCAAAATGGAGACCATGGGGCAAATGCCGTAGGTGTTATTGATTGGGGTTGGATGATGGGTGGGGGCGCAATTGATTGAGATTGAAGAATGGTTGTGAGAATACGAGTAGGAGCAAGGTCTCCTTGTGGTTGTTGATCAAGAATGGATCTATCAAAATCCAAGGGAAGGCGAGCTCCATTTTCAATAAGAGTCTTTAGAAGAGCACTAGGATTATGTTGGATAAATTTCTCCATCATTTCTTGATTATAAGTTTTCTAAAAATGTTTGCACTTTCAGAGAGAGTTCATCTTGATCAACCATATTAGGGTCCTCTTGTGGTTGATTTTAGATGCTGGGTTGCACACTTTGTGTAATATCTTATGTAGAGTCTTGATATAGGACACTAATGTCTAGCAAGGCATATTGTTGTTTGACCATCTTTTACTTTTGAGATTGAGTTGTGACCATACAAGAATAGCCTTATAAAGATTGATTAGAAGAAAAAGATTTGATGAAAGGACTTAGCAGAGATCTTGGATTTTGGATTAAATTGGATTTGATGAAATTGGAATTGATTGATTGGTAAAGTCCTTGGATTAGGACATGGGTTTGATTAAGGTTGCACCTTAGTCCTTGAATGAGGATTTTAGGTGGGGGATGTTGATGAAACCACAAGCAAGGTAATGACCAAGTTGGGTAAAATTTAGACCTTAGGATGATGATCAAAGTCTTTGTTCTACTAAGGATTGACTAATGATCCTAAGAAAAATAAAGACGTGAGATAAGAGTCTTGATCGACTCAAAGGATAGTGCGAAGGTACTTGGAAAGGATTCTTCTTAAAGCACTAAATCCAAATGATTGATTGATTAAAGATGAGGTCTAAATAAAACTTCACAAGGCATGAAACCTTAACATGAGGTTAATTGGATTAAAAGATGATTGATTGAAGATGGTTGATTGAGGATTGATTTGATTAAAAATGATTAATTGAGAATTGGTTCATTCACTAAGTCCTTAGGAAAGATTGAGGCTAATTGATCTAAGAGAGGTGATAGTGATGATTAGAAGAAATTTGTTGACTAGACTATTCTTGGCATGAACATGACTCAATAGATGATTGGTTCGGATGGCAAGTTGTATGAAGGGATGTGACCACCCTGATTCTGATGATAGTTCTTATTAAAAGACAAACCTAAACCTTGTTGGAGGGCACAAACTCTTAATTCATCGCTAGCATCAAACTCATTGCTATGACCATGGATGTAATTGTGGTAGTGGTGCAAAAAGGTCCTATTTTAAGCAAGAGTTTGCGATTGGTGTACCAAAACTTTTGATGTCTAATGAGTTGTGCTTGCATGAGCTTCTTCTTCTTGATTGATCGATAGATTGACTTCTTGGGATGCTTATACAACTTGGGCTTATGAAACATGAAATGGACAGAGTTCTGACGTAGTTTGGGACTTGTTTGGAAGACTTGAGTTTGTTATGACTTGGACTTGATTGATGTTGGTTCAAAAATTTTGTATGACTAGGACATGATTTGGGTATGACTTGAATATGATGTGGACTAGACTTGATTTTGATGATAATTGTAAGGAAACTCAGGTGCGGAAACAACTTCCTACACTAATCTCTAGAGGAAAGTATTGTGCAAATTCTTTTAAATCCTTACAATTTCAGATTCGTTAACTACTTTAACAAAGATATTACAACCATATACCATGCATATAGAAAATAGAGAATGACACAATGATTTACCCTAGGGAAAACCTTTATGTAAAAAACCCCAGCACTCCAAAACCTGCACAATGTATTTGTGTAGGGGAAAAAGTGACACTAAGCAAACATGCCCTAATCTCACTTTCAATCACACACTTGTGGAATACGAAAGAGCCTAGAGGTATCACACAATTGGCTACTTCTTTTTGTAGAAGAGAGAGCCACGGGCTACCTATTAGGATTTCTATTCCTTTGTTGCAAATGATAGATAAAATGATGCAAGTTCAACTACTAGCCCTAGAGTGCAAGTATGAACTAGTAACAAGATGGCAAGATTGAGATTAAGTGATGAAAAGCTATAAACACAAGGATAAAAGGAGAATGCAGATGTTTACCTGGTGTTAAAATCTGAGTGGAAATGTTCGGGATGGGGGTGCAGGCACCACTGTCCTGATTCTGCACCTGAAACTGTTGTTTTGCAACCTGAAAAGCTATCAGAAAAATGTTGAAACTACTATCTGACAGAAGGACAAGGGTGCCCAGCGCCCCTGTCCCAGGGACCAGGGTGCCCAGCGCCCCTGTCCTGGCAGGACCAGCGCGCCCCACGCCCCTGTCCTGGTCTTTTTCTCTGCAATTTGGTGTGTTGTTTTGTCTTGGTCTGCTTCCGTCAGATCTGCAACTTGCGGCGTCGTCCGAATCTCGAAACCTGCACTTATATCTGAAAAGGTATGGTGGGCAGCTATATAGGGTTTTACCTTAGTCAAACCCCCACTTTGGTGATTTCCACCTCCACGAATAGCCAAGTTGTATTGTAAAAGTAGTGTGTGCAGACCTTGTGTGTGTGCAAGATCCTAAAATGCAAGTAAGCAAACTAGAGCAACCTAGAAAGTAAACCCTAATTGCTTGTACATGATAATGTAAATGCTCCAAATCAAGATGCAAAGTGGTCTAAAGCATGAATACAAATGCTATGATGAAGCTTACACAAAGACATGAAAACAACATGAAATCATACCCAACCCCAAGGGAGGGGTACAAGCCAATCTTCAGTCAGTGATCCCCTATTGCTCTTCAATGTCTTCAAAGCCCTAAATGGACGAATGAAATTGATGAATTCTTGATGGATGGATGTTGAATGTTGTTGAAGTCTTCAAAGATCTGCTCTTTCGCTGCATAGAAGGCCCTTGAAACCAAAAAATCTGGATCCTTTCAAATGAAGAAAGAGAGCTCTTATATATGAAACCCTAGGTCTTAATTTCAACTTTTGGCCAACCTAGAGATTGAATCTCCCACCAATTTCTTGGGGTTAAGCTTTATTTTATGATTGGATCGTGCTCCTAAAATTTTGGGAAAAATGTCCTGGACCATGTGCACGCCGGGCGCCATGGTCCTCTCCGGGCGCCATGGTCCCGACAACTTTTCACCAAATTTTCAGGGCCATCGGATATGATGATTTTAGAGAGAATCCCGAAGTTATAGGTGATTTCGAGATGTTTTGACCCCCGAAATCAAGCCCCCAAGTTCAAAATAGGACCTAATTAGGGTTTTTGATTAAATGATGTATTAGAGGAATAAAATGAAAGGGGCACACTTTAATGAAAAGGGCCCAACTTTATGATATGGGAGATGATAAAATAGAACCTTAGACCTAATTAATTTAGTTAATTAAGTGCTAAAGGGGAAATGTAATGCAAAATGCAAAATACGCCAAGGCGGGTGCTAAACTAGGTGTGAAATTGTACCACCCTAGCAAGTGCGTACAATTTACGATGCTACATTTAGCCCCCACTTTAGCGGTCATATGAACACTACGTGCATATGCAAGCTAAAGTACAGAAAAGTAAACATTATTTGAAAAAGGATATATCCATAAGTCTATTGAACGAAGCCCCCAGCGGTATCTGCAGTACACAGTTAGGAACCGCACCCTATAAAACACACGTTAGATCACAAAATCACCTAATGCTTACTAAGGAAGGTGATGAAAATTCGAGGGTAGCTATATGCCCCCCCCTGGTTCGGCTTGCTAATTTTAGTGAGTTGAAACAGGGTATCATGTTTACCACTTCGAATTGTTAAAGAATATTGATGACAAATGCTCACAAGAGGATTCGATATGAGATCAAAAACTAATGGAGAATCATTTGGTAAGAAAGAGGACCAAATCTCAATTCCAACACAACAAAGAGTGTGAGGATTTGAGAGTTCTCTAACACAAGATGAAGGATGTAAATGGAAACAAAATGCAAAGAGAAGAAAAGAAAGGAAAAAAGCATGAATACACACATTGGTGATCCATGAGAAGAATAGTGAGAGAGAAAACATGGACTTCTCGCCCCTAGATCTTGTCTAGGTGATCCATGGGAAAAAGGACATGGAAAACTAGCCCCTAGAGTCTGTCTAGGTGATCCATGTAAGGGAGGAGAGTGAGAAAGTCTAGCCTTATGCCGCTAGTTCCACTCAACCTCGTGCATGTGTGTGTAAGTGAGGTTAGAAGCACCTTATAGGAGTCTATGCCCAAGTATGCTACAACCTGTATATGTATAGTACAAAAGTGTGACATCTTGCTCTAAGAGTCTGTGCTCTGGTTCCGAGAATAATCACCTTGCATAAAAGAAAAATGGAGACATCTCGCTCTAAGAGTCTGTGCTCTGGTTCTGAGAATGACCCATTGCGCAAAAAGTGTAATGTTTATGTCATAAGTAAAGTAGAACAAGGATACCTACCTTCGTCACAAAAGAAGATACCCCAAAAATGCAACAATGTCATAGATCCAAGCAAGAGAGTTTTGCACTCTTTAAGCAAGGATAAGATAGTTGAAAAGGGATATCTTGTAGTATGTGTAAAGGAGATCCTTAGAGGGGAAGAGATATTTGTACAAAAGACACCTATCCCTGAGAGGAATTGTCTTAGACAAATATAACATCTTCTAGAATAAGACAAAGAAGAGAATAAGAATGCAATACTTCCTTCTTTTGCAAGGTGAAAGTGATTCTTAATGAAGGATGACGCTCTTTTTAACCCAATTGGGAGAGTGAATTCATTATGGATGTATTTTACCAAGTGCAAAAGAGGTTGTAGTCAAGGACTTACACCTCTTGTAAGAGAGAATCCTTGAACAAACAACAACAAATGCATACAAGGAATAACATCAAGTAATAAAGTTCACACCATCCACAAAATAGGAAAAAGTGGATCCTTAGATAAAAATAAGAAAAGATCATTTCCTCCCAAGGATAAGGTCAATGAGAAGGACTTACACAATCTTCTAGGGAGATATTTAGACATAAGCAAAATGTACTACATACTCACATGAGTTCATGCAAGCAAGACATTAGTGTATGTAAAATGCTCCTCACAAGAAGTGGGTAGGATAAGAAAGAGAATACACATCTTCTCCCATATCTAGAAAAAGAGGATTCTAAAGAAAAGATGATCAATATTTCCATACTATTACCTCATAGGAGATAACATAGAAAAATTAGGCTATTATGTTGCTTCAAAAATATGATTGCACTTGAAATTGTACCATCATGAATGACAATGAGCCCCCAGTAAGTGAGCTACCAATGTCACATAATGATGAGCAACATAATAGCCATTAATGTTATTTAAAGACATGATAGATTGAATGAGGTATTTGAATATAACATGCATGAATATTCATTTGTGCCACAACCATTTCCACTATAGCCACTCTTAGCCAAAATATGAAAACCACAACCATAATGATTAGCCATTTCAGAAAGAGAAGGTGGTTTTTCATAAGACAAAGAATCAAATTCTTCAGAATTAGAGGTGTGAGGAGAAGAAGTTTGAGAAGCGGCCACAAAATTATTGCTCATAGGTTCAGGTAAGACTGATTGATCTCTAGTTTCTTCCTTCTTTTTAACTTTAAGCTCTCTAGGAGGAACCCTATACTCACCTACAAAGGTGGGATTGAAATCAAGAGATCCCCAATCATCTTCTATGAGAACCTTCTCAGGATCAAAAGCCTTTTCATGTGTAGATTCAAGTTGAGAAGAATCTTCTTCAGGAACTTCAGACTCATCCAAAGAATTTTGATTATTAGAGGGTGATGATTCATCCATAGGTATCTTGTTTAACGAGTCATCACTAGAAGAGGAAGGCTTAGAAGAACTCCCTTTGGAAGTAGATGTTTGCAAACAAGCTTGAAAATTAGTATCACCTATCAAGGTATATGTCTTGTTGTTATAAATAAATTTAACTTGTCTATGCAATGTAGAGGGGATAGCTTGCATACTGTGAATCCAAGGTCTCCCTAATAACAAGTTGTATGTTAGATTTCCTGACATAACATGGATAGGAGTAGGCAAAGTAATAGGTCCCACTGTGATGGGTAAGGTGGTAATACCTAATGAAGACTTAGCCACATTATCAAAGCCTCGAATGGGATGAGAGTCAGGCTCAATAAGGGATGTATCCACATTCATCTTATGCAATAGATTAATGCTACACACATTAAGGCCAGAACCATTATCTACCAGTGTTCATCTTATAGCAGTGTCATTTATGATAACCACAATCATCAAGGGATCATATTGACGTTGAATTTCACTAGTAGGCAACTCATCTTGAGTAAACACAATTTGAGCTTTAGGATTCATCACAGAGTTAACCAAAGACACTATATTACTAGATGTATTAGGTGGAGGAACATTCAAATCTTTCAAGGCATCTTGTAACATTCCATGATGAGCGGAAGAAGTTTGGATCAAATCCCAAACGGATATCTTAGCAGGGGTAGCTTTAAGTTGTTCTATGAGATCATAGTCCTTACTAAGAATTTGTGAAATACGAGGAGCTTGAGGAAGAAGAGGTTGGGAAGGAGGAAGTGAAGTTGGGATAACTAGAGGAGGATTAGGCTGCCTATTATTTCTAGTATGATAAGTATGGGCAACCGCATGATAACTCTCTCTAGTTAATTGCTTAGCATACTCATAAGGGCTCTTAGTAGAATAACCTCCTTGCATAGTAATAATAGGTTTGTTAGGAGTGAAAAAAGAATCATTAGCATAACCACCTTGAACCACTAAGATAGGCTTATTTAAAGGTTGAGAATTTTGAGAAGGACAAGCACCTTGGACAGTGAAGAGAGGTTTGTTAGGTGTTTCATTCACACGTATCAAATTGATTGAGGATGGTTTAGAGGAATGAACAAAAGTGTTGGAAGAATTATTGATAGTCTTCTCTTGCACTAAAATCTTATCACGGATTAAATAAATTTTAGGAGAGAGACAAGGGGTAGGCATTGATGTTCTAGTAGGAAAAGTAATACTAGGAAAGGTCATATCATCCTCTATCATCAAAGGATCTACATGGGGAATAAACTCTCTAGGAGAAGGATCAACATTACTCTCTAAATTCTCACTTTTGAGATGGAGATCTTTGAAAGAGATGTTAACCATCTTGCTTTGAACTAGGGTATCCTTATGAGTAGAACCAAGTTGAGGAGAGGGAGATGCTTTATTTTTAGAGGGAGAATAATTGAGATTCAAGGAAGGTGAGAAAATATCAAGGGAGTTTTCAATCTTGATTTCATCCCCTTTGGCTAGGGTTCTCTCATGGGGAAGAGAATAATCTACACCCTCTTCTAATGGTTCATCCCAAATAGTGAAGTTGTTGAAAGGAATGTTTGAAGCATTGTCAATTTCGGGAGAGGAGATAACATTGTTTATTAATTCTTCATCCTTAGGAGGGAGAGCATCAATAGATGTGTTAAACTCATCCTCTTTCCTCAGAATATGTTCAATATGATCTTTAGGGGAGAGAGAATTAGGGAAATTGCTTATTATTTCATCTTCTTTCTCTAAGGGATGTTTATGGGTAAGACCAACTTTAGGAGAAGGGTAAGCATTTATCATTAATTCATCATCTCTAGTGAGAATTTTGTTGGAAAAGGAAATGCCATCACTAGGAAATGTAGGGATAATGTCATCTTCTTGCACAAAAGGATCCTCATGAAGGGAGTGTTTTTTAAGAGGAACATGAACATATTTCTACAAAGATTCATGCTTAGGAAGGAAATCTTTGAAAGAAGTATTCATAACCTCTTGTTGCACTAACATGCCCCCATTAGAAGGACCAACTTTAGGAGAAAATAAGTCAATGTCCATCAATACCTTTTCACTTAGAGAGGCATCATGTAGGGAAGGTGAAGTAACATTAAGAAATGTGTTTATGATATCATTCTCTTCCTCTAGGATAGATAAATAGGAAGGGCACATTTTAGGAGAATTGTCAAGATCACTCTTAAAGTCTTCATCCTTAGAGCATGGGAGAGTCTCAAAGGGATTGGAAGCAACTCTTTTAGGCACTTAAATGTTGTTATAGATGGGGGGAGGTTCTTTAGGAGAAGGAAAAATTGAAACAAGGGAAGCTAACCCATTATCAAATGAATGCATCATGACAACAATTTTCCTCTTTAAAATGATAACACATGCAAAATAGAAGGAAATGTTCAATTTTAACCAATGCAAGCACTTAGAATGTAGATTTAGAAAATGAAATTTATGATTCAAATGAGTCCCTAAATCAGATTGATCCCAATTAAGCTATCCACAAGTTCAACTTTGAATTGAAAAATTAGGGTTTTAGCAAAAATTTCCTCTAAATTTTTGAATCTTGCAAGAAATTAAAACTTGTAAATGCAAATTTGAATTTTAAATAGCATAAATACTCAAATTTGAAAACATAGATCAGAATTAGAGAAGATTGGAATTCACGTCGGGTTCACCAAAATGTGTAGGGGAAAAAATGACACTAAGCAAACATGCCCTAATCTCACTTTCAATCACACACTTGTGGAATACGAAAGAGCCTAGAGGTATCACACAATTGGCTACTTCTTTTTGTAGAAGAGAGAGCCACGGGCTACCTATTAGGATTTCTATTCCTTTGTTGCAAATGATAGATAAAATGATGCAAGTCCAACTACTAGCCCTATAGTGCAAGTATGAACTAGTAACAAGATGGCAAGATTGAGATTAAGTGATGAAAAGTTGTAAACACAAGGATAAAAGGAGAATGCAGATGTGTACCTGGGGTAAAATCTGAGTGGAAATGTTTAGGACGGGGGCATGGGTGCCACTATCCTGATTCTACACCTGAAACTGTTGTTTTGCAACCTAAAAAGCTGTAAGAAAAATGCTGAAATTGCTGTCTGATAGAAGGACCAGGGCGCCCAGCGCCCCTGTCCCAGGGACCAGGGCGCCCAGTGCCCCTATCCTGGTAGGACCAAGGTGCCCCACGCCCCTGTCCTGGTCTTTTTCTCTGCAATTTGGTGTGTTGTTTTGTCTCGGTCCGCTTCCGTCGGATCTGCAACTTGCGACGTCTTCCGAATCCCGAAACCTACACTTATATCTGAAAAGGTATGGTGGGTGGCTATATAGGGTTTTGCCTTAGTCAAACCCCCACTTTGGTGATTTCCACCTCCATGAATAGCCAAGTTGTATTGTAAAAGTAGTGTGTGCAGACCTTGTGTGTGTGCAAGATCCTAAAATGCAAGTAAGCAAACTAGAGCAACCTAGAAAGTAAACCCTAATTGCTTGTACATGATAATGTAAATGCTCCAAATCAAGATGCAAAGTGATCTAAAGCATGAATACAAATGATATGATGAAGCTTACACAAAGACATGAAAACAACATGAAATCATACCCAACCCCAAGGGAGGGGTACAAGCCAATCTTTAGTCGGTGATCCCCTATTGCTCTTCAATGTCTTCAAAGCCCTAAATGGATGAATGAAATTGATGAATGCTTGATGGATGGATGTTGAATGTTGTTGAAGTCTTCAAAGATCTGCTCTTTCACTGCATAGAAGGCCCTTGAAACCAAAAAATTTGGATCCTTTCAAATGAAGAAAGAGAGCTCTTATATATGAAACCCTAGGTCTTAATTTCAACTTTTGGCCGACCTAGAGATTGAATCTCCCACCAATTTCTTGGGGTTAAGCTTTATTTTATGATTGGATCGTGCTCCTAAAATTTTGGGAAAAATGTCCTCGACCATGTGCACGTCGGGCGCCATGGTCCTGACAACTTTTCACCAAATTTTCAGGGCCATCGGATATGATGATTTTAGAGAGAATCCCAAAGTTACAGGTGATTTCAAGATGTTTTGACCCTCAAAATCAAGCCCCCAAGTTCAAAATAGGACCTAATTAGGGTTTTTGATTAAATGATGTATTAGAGGAATAAAATGAAAGGGGCACACTTTAATGAAAAGGGCCCAACTTTACGATATGGGAGATGATAAAATAGAACCTTAGACCTAATTAATTTAATTAATTAAGTGCTAAAGGGGAAATGTAATGCAAAATGCAAAATGCGCCAAGGCGGGTGCTAAACTAGGTGTGAAATTGTACCACCCTAGCAAGTGCGTACAATTTATGATGCTACAGTGTTATCTTCAACTCAATGGTTACAACACACTTGCAATGCAAGTTCTTTCAGGAGACAATCAACACTTCAAGAAAAAATCCAGTAGCACAATATCATACAAACAATAGACTCTTTTCGTATCACAGTCTGTAACCCTAAAAAATGCTTATATGCTTTCCTTTTTAGGGCAACTTCCAAAGATAGCCGTATTAGGGTTTTACCATTCTCCGAGAAAATAGGAACCCTAAAAAAATTTTCGGGGTGATGCCCCAAACCCCACGATTAAGGAAGAGTGTACAATACTCAACTTTATCAGTTGCCACATGTCTTGCATGTCTTCACCCGTCATTGAAATCTCCTAGAAATAGCTCTTACGTGTCATAGGAATCCATCATAACCGTTTCAACCATGATCTCCTTACACACAATTCAAGATGCCGACACATCAAGTGGAGTGACACATCAACATGCCAACTAGACATGTACACTCACACTTAATTACATTATTTTCAAGAAATACATTTTACAAAACAAATAATAAGAATAGGAATTATCCAAGGTTGAGACACCTTATTCCTAACAATAATGACTAGGATGTTTGACTAATTCTACTCTTGGCAAGAAGACAAAGAAAACACATTGGCCATTAATTCAAATAAGCACATCAAGCATATGAAGCTACCCTAGGAAATTGGTTGAGGAGGAAAACCTTTTCTTGCTGACTCGGGTACACACCCAATAGCTAATCAGAATATGGATGTTGGATCTCATGCAATGGATTCACAATGCCATATTAGTCGACTCCAAACATTAATGGGGGCACAATATGGGAAGTCTCTTGGGGGAGTTACTATCTCCCTTGTACAAATATTATCCATCTTTTGGAGGTGAATCAGGTGGTCTCTAATCCTAGAGTTGTTAATAAGTCTTTCCATTCGAAGACTACTCCTTGTAGTTACGCAAGCGCGATTGAGGCCTATAGCCCGACAAGGTACCAAGGAAGATGTAGTCACACAAGCATGATTGAGACCTAAAGGCCCTACAAGATGCTCAATATGAGAGTGAACTCTCAAATAGCTCCGTCCTTCAAAACTTTCTTCTCAAGAGGCCTATTTATTATAGTGAGTTGGAATCCCCAGGTCCGACTGTACTCACTTGGGTCGTTCAACTCTCACCAATGCCTAAGCAAATCGGGAGGGCAGACCCACTAAGCAAAAGCACACAAAAAGATATAAAAGTGACAAAGGTCTAGATAGACAAGAGCATACTCTCCTACTTTCACACTTTTCTCAAACAAGATCAATCACTTTAGTTCTTTTACCCCCTAATTAAAACTAAGTGCCTAAAAAAAATTAAGCAAGCACAAAGTTTGGTTGGATTTCCTTAGGCAACATGCATAAAATCTTATTAGTACTTTTATTTTCAGCCTTGAACAATCAAATAAACCAGCAAAACTCACAAAAATGTGATTAATAGAGACAGGTCTGCAGAAACAGCGCTCGCAGTGTTTCTGTAGACACTCGCGCAGGTGCTAAAATGCTTGTGTACGTGCTACAGAGGGGCAGACAATTTAAAAAAAAGGTATAGAAACGTACAAAAAATCCAAGAATATAGAATATACCTTCATGGTTGAGTTGTTCTATTTTCGGCTATGCTAAAATGCATGTGCTCATGCTGAGACAGGTTAGTAAACAAAACATAACATAAATCCAAAAATTTGAAAATTTGAAAATAGGAAGGAATTATACCAGAGCTCTCGCGCTAAACCGAGATTTCTAAAATGAAAAATGTGATTGGACAAAACTAACTTTAAAAAAAATGTTCTTTTAACTTTTTCTTCTTTTAGTGTGTTTTTTACTGTTAATTAATGAATGGAATGGAAAATATGCACAAACACTAATCAAAAAACAAGTATAAAAATGCCAATGTCGGAAGCGTTGTTTCAGTAACGCTCGCGCTATTCTAGGATCCTGCAAAAAGGGCGGGTTAATATTCAAATTTTAAATCACCCACACTAAAGTGCATGTGCACATGTCAAAGTATAAAATGATCATGCTAGTCTCATGGTGATCGCACAAATTTCCAGTCGCTCGCACTGTTCCGACACCTTCGATCAAAAACTCACAAAAATTCCCAAAAAAATTTAAATTTAGGGACGTGGGTCCCACCAGGTGTACCAAAATGAAGAGGTAAGAAGATTGGAAGGAAGATATAATGATTAAATGCAATGAAATGAACAATAAAACATTAAAACCTTAAAAGACCATTATACCTTCGTAATCTCCTCCTTCTCCTTCGGATTGAGCCTTTGATGAAGCCAAAGATGTAGCCCTTCTTGGCTTGATTGGATTGGCTCTCTTGTTTGGTGTGGATGCCTATCCAAAAATGTGCACAAGATATTGGATTATAAATTGGCTAAGTGATAGGTGAATGAAAATTTGGCTAGATTTTGGATACTTGGATGGTTTTCTAGGCTCAAATTGATAGCATAAACTTGGATAACTTGGAGATGTCAAATGAGGAGTGCAACCTCCAATTTATAGGAGAAGAGGGGAGGAAATCAAGGGCTAGGATTGATCCAAGATGGAGGTTCAAGATTGCATGTGAGCCCACACATGGCCTAAGAGGAGATGACAAGACAAATGTGAAGTCCAAGAGATATGGCTTAAAGGCATTTCTTGTCTCCACACTCCTCGAGGTTCATTGGGAAGGCTTACCAATGCACCTAGGGAAGAGAAAAGGAATAAAATATTCCTTGAGTGATGAGAATAAGGAATTAAAAATTCCATAAAAGAATGCTCATAAGGATTGGAGGAATAGAGAGGAATTAAAAATTGCTTGGGTGAAGGGATACCTAAAGGAATGTGAGATTTTGAAAATCTCACATTCACCTAGGAAAAGGGCATTTAAGGAAGGTGGGTGAGTGAGGAGACAAGGAGTTGAATTTGTGGATAATCATGAGGATTAGCCACTAGAAACTCATTAGGAGAGGGATTAGAAGAATGATTAGGTGGGATTAGGACAAATTGGATTTGTAGGAGGATTTAACTAGGAGAGAGAATGAGTGGAGGGAATTAAAAATTAGAAGAATAATGATAAGTGAGATTAGGGGTGCTTCTAGAAGAATTCATTAGGTTGAGTGGGGATTAGGAGAGTGATTTGTAGGAATCACATGGCTAGGTTAATTAATTAAAATTAATTATATGAGTGGGTTTAGAGGAAAAAATTATTGGAGGGACTTTACAAGAATTAGGGAATAATTAATTTATTTGATAAATTAATTAATAGTGACATGCTTAATTAAATTGGATTTAATTAACACTAAGAGGAATAAGGATAACAAAATCAAATCAATTAATTATGTTGACAAGTTTAAATTAATTAATTATTAATTTTAGGTGTCTACGCATACCTTGCTAACTCATTTTCTTCATAAGCTTCAATCTTATCCGGTGTAGTAGGACCATTAGCTAGTGTTGAATACTTAGTCTCCATAGCCTTCCAAGTCTTGTAACTTCGAGAAATCAAATATCCTCATATCTTTACTTTCCAGAAACTATAGTCGCATCCTTAAAAGGTAGGAATAGCCAATTTATGTGCCATCAGATCTCCTTGAGTGGTTAGTTTCACTTTCTAGGAACCAAATCTCTAATACTATTTGTTGAATATTCTAGATAACTAAGAGGGTGATTGAATCATCTATCCAATAAAACTTATTAACTTATTCATAGAAATAGATCTAAAAAATATAGATTTTAGATTGCATAACCATAAACAGATAATATCATGAAAAGAACACACACAAGAGACACCAGATATGACATGGAAAACCCAAGAAGTGAAAAAACACAAAGAATGTTAGTTCTCAATATAAAAAACCCCTATTAGGGTGACACTAGTTAAGGTGGTTTTTACAACATGACTCACTATAGGTAGGCTCACTACTCGACTAAAACCACTAGAAAATGAAGGAGGGCTCACTATCCAGAGGCAGAAAGAAAAAATCCACCACAAGAGGCACAAATACCACTTTACTACAATGTCAGAAGAAACCTTACCCTCACTTCCACTAGTACCAAACAACATCAACAAACAACCACACTTATCAATCACTTATCACTTCTAGAGATAGATCTTCCTTTAACAATCAACTTCCTTCTACTAAACCTTTTTTGCCTATTTTTCAATACAAGTGATCTTTATATATACCGATCTCCAAAATATATCATTCAAGCTGGCCAAAGGAGATAATAATTTATAATTCAAAAATAGGTCTCCACTAAGCATTCCCATGATGGAAAGTAATGAAAAATAGACCACAACACGATGAAACAATGCATTACCAAATGCCACAATCATCAGACCAAAGGATTGAACATCCAGGGACAAATCTAACTGAGAAACATCATGATCAGAAACACATTTCTAAAGCACAACAACAGGTGTCAATACAAAATGACATATACATATTTATTAATATTATAATCCCAAATTCACATCAAAAAGATGAAATACAGAGCAATCCGGACCTTTGCAAGTCTTGAATATTTTGATTACTGCATAGACTTTCGGAGCACCAAAACTCGCATACTGCTAATACATAATTTTGTGTTATATATAACTATCTTCCATTGTCTACAACACAACATACATACCTATCTTCAATATCAATCCAAACTAATTCGAACCACCAGATTGACATCAATGACAACATAGACAAGTAATTCTAACAACGCCTACTCTTGTAAATCCAAATTTTGATAAAGATTTCATACTTTATGCATTTGGTAGTATTGATACAATCTCAGCTATGCTGGTGCAATAGAAAGATGAAGGAATAGAAAAGCCAATAGCCTTTTTCAGTAAAGGCCTAGAAGGGTATGGTTTTTTTGAGATGCATACCTTGTTCTTAGGATAAGAAAAGCCCATAGCCTTTTTCAGTCAAGGCCTATAATAATTTAGTTGAAATTATGCTTCTTGGTGAGTTGAAAGTATCAAAGAGGCCTTAGGGTTTTGACTCACCATACCTATGAACTCCAAGTGACCTCAGGATAAAGAAGTCCTTATTAGAAAAGTATAGAGACAAATTCCAAAGTGTGTCCATCAAAAGTTTCTTTAAGGTATTTTACATAGTCATAAGTCCATAGCAGTCATGAAATAAGCAGGTAAATAGAAGCATGTTGTGAGGTTTTAAAGTACATTTAAATAACTATATACAAAGACAACCATCAAAGAGCACAAGAGTATCATAAAAGGAAATGGACAGTCTATAATGTATAGTAACAATCTTAAAAACAATCAAAAAAGAAAGATATTAGGACAGTGAGCTCAAATATCCACCATTTGTTGCATAAGAACAAGGTATGCGTCTCCAAAAATCCATTTCCAAAACTTAGCAAGCAGATGAAAGATAGAGATAAAGCCCTTCACAAAGTCAATGGATATATAGATAAGATGTTGACAATATTAAGAAATTCATTCCATTGATATTTGGCAAAGAGCAAAGTGTCATTCTGGAGCAGAGTTTGCAGTCATAACCAAAAGGAGATTTGTTGCAACTATAATATGTGAAGGATGCCAACAAAGATAAGGTTTAGGCCAAGTTGTAGCCCATGAGAATCACATAGAACAAACATAGTCTAGTAAGAGGCAACACAAATAGCAATGAGATTCAAGACTATGACAGAGTTTAAAAAATGATACGGGCAATTTGTAGAAGAAAGATCTATCAAAATGTATAATGAAGAAATATGTGCCATATTTATCAAACCCTAGGTTCATGAATGAATATTACGAGTTTATTCATAGCCATAAGAGACAGTTGTTTGTCCAATCTACAATATAGCAAAAGATCTCAGTCATAAGTCCTCCTAACAGCTTTTACAAAGTTTCAAAGATAGTCCCAATCATAAGGGATTTGATGTTAATTAAAACCTCTTAGGTCAATTACAAACCTAAAATAAGGACAAAATCTAAGCATGAATAATAGAGAAAGGATTTGGGAAAAGATTTCTATATTAGTCAAAGAAACAATGCATATCATAGACAAAATGCACAAACACAATGTAACAATAGCATGCAGATTTAAACAAAGGCTACATGTAAAATACAATGAACTCCAATAGAGAAACACAGTTGGGTCAAAACAATAGATAGTATTGTAGCTATAAATAGACATGGAAAATAGTAAAAGAATAGTGAATGGTCATGAAGGAAAGGCACAATAATTATCTCTATTTGCAAGGTCATTGTCAAATTGATGACAAAGACACTCACAGTGTTTTTTAGGACAGTAATGTTAGGACCCAGAGGCAACTGAGAGGGGGGTGAATCAGTTGTCTATTAATTTCAACCCAAATATAACTTAACCAAACTTATTGCATAATACCGTTAAACCAAACTTAATGCCGGTAGACAGTTTAATAGTTAATAACAACACCGGTAAAGTTTAATGCATGAAACAGAAAGACAAATAACATCCACAACACATAACACAGATATTTATACATGGAAACCCTATAAGGGGAAAAAACCATGGTGGGAAACCTTACCCACAATCAAATGATACTACTGGAGATAGTATGTGTGTACAAATGGGGTCTGCACATGCAGAAAGGCCAATTGCCTAGAGCTCACTGCTCAATCACAAAATGGGAGTCACATTGACTACAATTGGATGGTTAAATCCAATGATAATGTACTGCTCAAAATAGCATCTTCATATTCTGGAGTCAGTACCGGTTAAGCTCTGATTGTCTTCTTCATACCTTCCTTGAATCTTCAAATGATGTCTGCATGTATAGTTTTGCTTATATTCACATATACCTTATTACATTCCCTTCCACACCTTCTCTATAATCTCACAAATGAGATCTTACATATATACCAAAACCTAAGACCAAATGTGTAGGTTGACTCACTAAGAATATTATAATTAAATCAATTACAAATGAATCAATATGTGATGCATCATATTAGCTCAATGCATTTACAATAATAACCAATCAATAAAACACCTTCATAACATGTCATGATGACCTAGAATAGATAACACTTGCCAGTCCATAACCTAGACCTATTTATTGGTAACAACAAATATGCAAACTTGATTAGACCAATAACCAAATTGCCAAAACCAAGTGTCCAAACAATGTCTTCGACATAACCAAGTAATCTTCGGATGATAACAGATCATCCTCAATGCCAGTGAACCAGATACCAGTGATTGTGCATAAGTCACTGAACATGCCAGTGAACATAACCAAAGATCTTTAGTGTTGATAAGTGTTCACAAGTGTTGATAAGTGTTGACATCAATGACAAAACTAATGCAACACATCCATAATACCAACAAGTAAAAGTAGTGCACAAGGATTAGAGCTCCATGACAACAAAACCATGCATTCTAAAATCAAAGATCATTATCTGATACACTCATGTATCCTTGTAGCGATCATATAATGACAGAGAAAGGTCTTTAAAAGATCAAACTCAGAAATGAAGTCACAAGGAACACATGGAGTTTGTAGCAGCATTCAAAACATACATAGTGTAGTGATAAGTTGAAAGATAAAAACACGGTGTTGTTGGCTACACTAGTCATTCTCTTCAAAAGCAACTGTTAGGATAACCGGTGAACAACTAAGAGGTGAGGGTGAATCAGTTGTTAACAAATTATATCATTTAATCCACTTAATAACCTTTAACCAAATTAAGTATCGGTAAAGCAGAAATAGATATCGATAAACAATGCAACTTAACAAGTAAACAGATAGTCAATGCAAAGCAACCATACCACATAACACCGTGATTTGTATATGGAAAACCCTAAAAGGGAAAAACCACGGTGGGAAGCCTACCCATAGTCAGATGATACTTTTGCAGAAAGTATGTGTTACAATGAGGGGCTTGCACATGCAAGAAGGCACACTGCCTAGAGCGTACTGGTCATTACAAAATAGTCTCACTAACTACAGAGGTTAAAACCACCTCAAGATATATGGACAACAATCTAGAATAATGAACTACTAGAGATAGAATCTACCATGCCTGATTACAGTCCCGATTAAGCTCAATACTGGAGGCCCTTGACCTCTTCCTTAATCCCAATTTGATCACCTATGATCAACCAAATCTCCTTCCCATATGATATTGCATTCCAAGACCACGACACTTATTCCATTCCCATACCCTTGATCTACTATGAGATATTACACCAATTTATACAAACCCTGAGGCCTAAACCAATTAGGTCAGCCACCTAAAAGATATTACAATAAGATCATTACATAAATCCATATTACAATGATATGCCATGTCGGCTTAAGACCAAAACAACAATAGCCAATCCATAGAATATCCCGAAACATCCCGGTAACGTGTAGAGTACATGTTAATATGATACTGGTCCATAACCTAGATAGGTGTTGGACCTGTTCTGGGTCCACCACTCCAAAGCAATGTCTTCAAGCAGTTGAAGCATGATCAAAGAACATCTTTAGCATCCTGAAAGCCATCTAGAAGCTGCACCAACACCACTTATGCATCCTGTCAAGATTCCTCGGTAAAAGCTCTGTTAGTTAAACCTTTAACCAATGCCGGTAAGGGTTTACAAGGGTGTATGATAGCATCCGATTACCAAGTCAATACCAACTGACCAAGACATGCTCTAGAAGAATGTACCACATGTAGCCAATCACATTCCATAGATCCAAACATGTCGAAAGTGTCCAACAAATAGTCTCTTCTACCGGTAACACTAGATCTTCTACCAGTAACCAAAACCTGTCTACTAGTAACCAACCATAACAGCTAGTGTTGACATCAATGACAAAACATCAATGCAACACATAATCAATTCATCCATAATGCCAACAGCAACAATGTAAAAGTTTGGAACAAATATATTCAAAGGTTCATGACAGTGATAAAATATAGTCTTCAAGACTATGATAGGGGTATTCTTCAGTCAAAGAACCAAGCACTAAAGAGAGTGATATGTAATATGGTTTTCTACAACATTATTGGGAATACCTTGTGATGACCAAGGCAATGAAAACAAAGCAATTGGGGAAAATACATCAGTCAAAAGTCCATGAATATAACTCACCAAAGAAAGAGTTTGAAGACTGTAATGAAGGATTGTGGAGAGATCTATAAAGAAACAATAGGTTTGAGTTTTAAACAGAGGACATAACCAATAAAGTAAGGTTAATAAAATCAATTCTTGATGATATTACAATTGTCTAAGAATGTAATAATAATGCATCAAGAGTTGGAACACTATGATAAACAACATAGTCAGGAAGAAAATAACATGTGATTAATCAATTCAACTCAACTTTAGCATCATCATCAACTAATTAAGATCTAACAATGCAATACATCATGCTCATGGTTTGAGGAGCAATTCAAGAATCATTTTCAAGGAAGAAGTGGAGCCTTAAAAATTAAACACTAGTTTCAACATCAAGAAGAGGAGATTCCAAAGGAAAGAATATCATTTTGACATCAGTTAAGTACCCCACTAGGTAATGTGTCACTTGAGGAGAGTTTTGAACTGTTAAAATTCAGTTAGTAGCAGTTCCACCTCCTTTCTTTCATGTTTTTTGCTCAAATTCAACCCCAAGGCACAACAACTCATCTGCAGTTCTTCTCAAGACTTCTTCTATAAGTCTTTTCTTCTCTTCCTTTCTCAGTAGTTCTTTATTCTTTCTTGCATAAAAAGTAGAGAAAAAAGCATTGTAGCTTATATTTTCAATGTTTTAGAAGCATATTTTCAGATTTGTAATAGAATTGATTCCTTTTTTATTGAATAAATAAGTAGTTTTCCTTCTTCTATCCTTTTTGTCTCTTCTTATAATGAATGATATTGATATAATTGTTTTGATTTGTCTATAAATCCTTCAATTTTATCTTGTTCATATTAGAATGCATGCCAGAATGGTGTGTTTAATGCAATTCATGGATTGTGATTATAAACTTTAATGTGTGGGAGTTGTGAAAAATAAACATTTTTCCTTCAAACAAGCATTAGAAATCTTGAATCCTTTTCATGAAACACTTATGTGTTGAAAATATTGTGCTAAGTTGTGAAAAAACATATTTTTTAAACAAATTGTGACTTAGGGTTGCAATCAAGTATTTTCATTTAGGTGCATCACCTCCTTTAGGGAAGTTTTTTTCAGTTTTAGAAGCAAGATTTCTATCCTTTTTCCCATATATCCATAATTTTTAGGAGGTGTTTTCAAAGGGAACCAACCCTTCATATGGGGGCTGATTTACATTACAGGCAACCGATAGGCTTGGATATCTTCTTTTTGTATCTCAATTCTTCTATATGTTGTCCCTTGTGTTGTCTACTTGGGGACGGTGCAAAGTGTTGAGATCTCTTTTGGTATCTTCCATTTTTACTCAAAAAGACACATGTTCTCTTCTTCCATTGTGTTTCTAGTTCCACTACCTTTGGGGGATGATGCCAATTCAATACAAATACTCTTGATATATATTTTTCATCATAAGAGCATACTAACCCCAAAGTTACTGGATCCCTTATGTTCTTTTTCATATTTGTTTTGTGACCATTGTCCTTTCATTTGTCCTTTCTTTGGGGCATCTCATTGTGGTAACATGCTTGTATTTTGGATGCATGCTATGTTAAATAAATTTCTCCCAATAAGGTGTATGTAGTCACTTTAACATGGGAGCATACACTCTGCTCAATGTTACACTTTTCGCACACACCATAACATGTTTTCATACTCAAGTTACTTTCCAAATTGAGCCTTTTTCTTTGTAATTTGGTATTTTTCTTTTTCATAACTCATAGTAAGGAAATCTTACTAGGCTAGTGCAGTCATGTTCTCTTTCCTTCTCCTTTCTAATGTTGTCCTTTTAATCTTGATATTGGAGTAGTAACATCCTAAAGTCCCTTAGGGCTTAGTGTGTCTTGTCTCTCTGTTATCTTGGTGAAATTTTTTTAATTCAACTTTGTACTTTACCATGAGTATGCTTAGTCTCATACTCTTGCTAAAGTGAGGGCTAAATGTATCATCCTAAATTATTCTTGCCTACAATTTTGTTCTCACCTAGGCCTCACTTTGGCATTCTGGTTTCCAAGGCTTAATTGCAATGTTGATTTTGCTCACACCACCTATCTACCCTACACTTTCACCATCTTCCCAATTATCCCCCCATTTTGGAGTCTTTATTTCCAGGATCAAAGCGTGGTATGCCCTGGTCCTAAATAAAAACTAGGGCATACCAATCCTTAGGCCTCTTAATTAGGCCCCAAATTGAAGCCTCATAATGTTCATCACAAATGAGTGGGAATTCGGATATTGTGTTAGCCTACTCTAAAACTTTAATTGAATTTTTGGGCAGACAAGTATAAAAGGAGATCTACCCCTCTCATTTGAATATAACCAAAATCAAGATCTCAATTACATGTTATAGAAAATTCAAGTGAGCAAGCAATCAATCATTCTTCATGTATTGGAGTAGAAGTGAAGTCAAGTTCAAGCATTGAAGATGACATTCATAATCAATGTCTTATGAAGATATCCTACATGAAACCCTATAAGTTTTCTATGAAGAGAAAAAAAAATTCATCAAGATAAACATTGTGGTTTCAAGAATTATATTTTAGATTCAGTCTTTCCCTCAAAAGGAAAGTACTTTATTACAGTCTTTCATTACTTTGTCAATTCAATTTCATGGTTAATTCCAAAATAGAAGTTTGACCTAAGGAAAACCCCTATTCCCAACATATTTCCCTTTCTTTATGTGTACGAGAAATAGTTGTGGAGTTATACTCAAGAATTCTAGTAGAGTCAACAGTGATGAATAGGTTCATCTTTCAACGATGAAAAAATTGGATGACCAAGGTGAATCTATGCTACCTGGTCTTGAAAAATCATGCCAAACTTCTAAGAATGGGTTCTAGACATCTCGTTTTTTCCCAGATTGAAGTTTGTGTCTGAGTGGGATATTTGTAGCTTACTGTTTATGTTAGTTTACTTCAATAATTCATAGTTTTGTGCTAATTTCATAATTACATTACAAATTCAATTAAGAAAGAGGATCATCACTACCAGCTAGTTGAATCCAATCATAATCTCAATCTCTTCTCCATTGGGAGTGAGCCTAGATCTATTGTGTTCAACCCTCTTTCAATGTAATTTGGTTAATTGGGCTATTTAGTGGATTTACTTAGTAAAACCCTAATTCCTAATTTTCCAAACATTACAAGAGTTAATAGATTAAATGTTGGAGTTGTAATCATTTACAAGATTTAATGGTACTAAAGTAGATGTGAACATATAATGTAAGATAATTAATGTAAATGATAACATGTAATAATTTAGCAAGAATTCTAATGTAATTAATTAACATAGTAAATTGAATAACACAACCACATAATAAAACAATATTATCATCAAATTCATATATATAATATTCTTGATATATTTTAACGTCAATGAGTTTCAAATACATATTTGATTCTTGAGCACTTGGAATGGTCATTCTTACTCTAAGAAGATTTCAATGGTGGTGTGTGCAAGAATTTGAGTCCACTTTTTAGCCAAAAAGTGGAAGTGTTTTCCTTGTTTTTCAGAATTCGTCCCAATTGGCCTAAAAATTTGAAGCACTTAAAAATTGAATCTTGAAAAAAGTTAGAAATAGAAAATGTAGTGCTCAAAGTCTATTTTTCAAATATGTAATTTATTTAAATACTGAGATGACACAAATACTGAGATGGCATTTTTTGTAGAATGAGTTATATGTTGTTGAATCCCGTCTTTCTACCCTTTCTACAGATGCCCATAATATGAGTTTTGCTTAAACAGTGAACCCTAGTATTCAAATTAGTTTCTGCAAAGCAATGATGTGCATTGCAAGGAAAAAGACTATAGAATAGAAGCCAAGCCAATCATTCTTCTACTCTTTTCAGTACTATCAAGATATCAAAAATCCGAATTATTACATTAGTCTTCCCACTGGCTTGAATAAGTTTTGGACAAACTTGCATGGATTCAGGGTAAGCTTCCATAGGCTTAGCAGACTAATGAACTTTATTATACATTAGCCTGTTACCATTGCATCATGTTCTCCATCCCCCTAATTTCATAAACACTGGACATCAACCAAAGATTAGGAAAAGAAGAAATGAGGAGGCTTAACTTTGGTAATTTACACAATTAAAATGAAATAACCTGTATCAAATGTTGGTTACTGGCCAATGTTTCATCAAATTCCCTGAATCACATGTCAGATTTATACAAGCTATCAAATAGAATATAAACTACCAACAAAATAAAATTATAGGAGATGGTTTCCATGAAATGCTAATAGCCAACAATTGTCCTCTACAAGCTATGGACCCAAAGGCAGTGTATTCCTAATTTTGGGCAATTATTTTCTACAACCTATTGATTTACATGTGGTATTTTCTAAAATATAAGATTTTGTTTTGCATTAGAGCCTCCATATTTGGTTAGATATGTGTGCAAGATGATCCTACAAATTTTTTGTTTCATTCTCTTACTTTTCTCCTTTGTGCTAAAACTGTTTACATGTGCATGGACATGCTTTGCAGATTCTATAAGTTGGGGTTATTATCATTGTCATGCTTTCTTACTCTTCCTTAAGTTTGGTACGTGGAATAATCCCACATTGATAGTAGTTTAAGGGAAGTTTTATAAGGCACTTAATGCACCAAAAGCTTTGCCAAGTTGACTATGTCCAGTGGTTGTTATCACTGGAATATATTCCAAAACACACATTATTGAATGAGATACTACATATTCCTTTATAAGTGAGATTAAGTTATGTAGTAATTAGGTATGACAACATAGCACAGTTTTATCCACTAGTGGATGCTAGAAGAGATCCAACCAGTTCCAAAAGAAATAAAGCAATTGTTAAGGCAAAACTGTTTGAATACATAGGGTTTTCTAAAATATTGGAACTGCTTATTTTTTTCTCCATTTTTTAAAGATTTTTCTTTGTCAACTCGGGCATGTAATAAGTGGTACTTGACCTTTCGCAACCTGAATATCCGATCAAGCACAATTAGATCTCAGTCTATTCTCCTCACCACCTATATAAGTTAACTTACGAAGAAAAAAGACAATTGTGATAAAACCATAAAGTTTTCCAACTTGAGAATACGCGTGGCCACCAAACACCAAGTTTCTTGCATAGTGTTGTTATCCAGGTTTCATTTATTAATGCACTCCTCGTGACAAGTGGTATACCCTGTACAACATTTCTAGACAGTCATTAACAATTACATATTTCTAAGCATGTCTTAAAATCAAACATTGACTATATATAGTTGCACAAATTATCAAATAAAAAAATAATCTTTTTGTAGTACTTTAGGTCCCATTGTAGTTTTCTTGGTAACCGTGAAGAAAATATTAAAGATTTTATAATTTAATTCTTCAATGTTGTTATTAACACAAATCCATCTGGTTGTATATGCAAATTGTTTTATATATATGACACACCTAGGCCACAGTTTTCATCGTCTTCTGCTTCTTATCTTTGCTATTTCAATTTTGAAATAGGAAAAAAAACAAAAACTATTGCAAGCTCTTTTGTTTATTTATAGAATTTATTCTTTGGGATTACAAACCTTAAATGACAATCATTGATTCATTACCTTCTCTCAAGTTTAACCTCGTGTAGTAATAAAGGAGATAAATTATGTATATCCTGTAACTCACCAGGACTGTCACTTTCTATCCAATGATTTCAACGCCTTTAATCCTTGCTTAACTGCTTTTGACAATGACCTTAATGCTCATGCGCCCCTTACACCGTATCTTGCTCTTGATTTCATCCATTCCTAAGGCGGTGTCTTTTATTACACGCATACTCTTGTCATTTTATCCATTTCATCTCTGTGTTGTCACAGTGACTCGCATAATCTGTGTTATTTTACGGGGCAATTCATGTAGACAGAAAATTCTTGAAAATAATTATGATTACAAATTTTCAGAAAAAACTGACAGAATTTGAAACCACTGCATCTGATAAAATATCCATTTTCAACTGCACTTTGATATATATCGATACCCTCTTCCAAAGCCCCTATTTTAAAAATACTGCTCCACCAATTTATGTGGTGGAAAGTTTCAGGTAAGGAAGAATCTTTTAGATAAATAATAAAAAAAATTATAAATAGATAGTTAATATTTTAGTTAGACCTAACTTGAAACTTTCACCCCTCCAGAGTTTCACTTTAAACTTGAAAATAGAAGCTGATAGCTAAAATTTTCACATAATATTGGAATTGGACAAAATGCCACATCCAATTCTGCTCCTTCCTGCGATGTGCTCAAACAGACTACGCCAGATACAAGACTTAGGGTATTATTGTCTTTTGATTTTTGCCTCCTTTTGCCTCTTTGACTAGTTTATTGGACTTGTGGTATTTATCAATTTAATTGAATCAATCTTAAGAGTTAATTGACTCTATTTCAATAAAATGAAATATTCATTATAATTAATAAATATTATTAACAACTATTACAAATATTAGTATTTCTACTATAAATTAATTAAAATACAATATAATTAATTTAGATTTAATAAACTATTTCATTTATGACTTTGAACCATGTAGGTGTGATTTGATTCATTTCTATAGATGTAGATCTAAAGATTAATCTTTAAAAATTAAAATTCAAAAGCATACAGTTTTACTAATCATAATGAGTAAAAGTCACATAGTTGTGATGATTTTTATGATATATTATTATCTTTTTGTCTTTTGGACTAAGTTCACCAAATCATGTTCTCAGATAACTTTAATAAAATACATACCTCTTAGAGTTTCACTTCCACTTAAAATGTAGCTTTTAGACAGTTGTATCCCCTGAAACCCTTTACATCAGAATATAAAATAGATATAGCATCACTACTCCAAAATACTAGGGATAGAACTTGACTTCTCAACAAAGAGGAGAGAGCCACAATAAAAAAAAAGAGACTGCCCCGAAAGACAGCAAGTAACCCATCCTAAGACAGGGCCAGAAAAACCAGCCCAAGCAGCCCACTACAAGGGCTCACAAGATTTACAACTAGCCTTGTGGGAACAAAGAGTCATATCAAAAGAAGGCTTGGACGTCTTTGAATGTTTCCCCTTAACCCTCTTCAACTCTAGTAGCTAACACACACCAATCCAAAGAGCCTAGCACCAATCTATCCAGATTGGAAGGAGTGAAAGGAGAGGGAGCAATGACCATCATAGGTACATGGCCACCATCAGCAGATAGGGTAGGAGAAGTAACAACACCCTGTGAAGCTGTCGGTGGGGTAAGAGACAACAAACCCTCATCAGCAGAAGAGACAACACCATCCTGTAATCCAACATTTTTAATCACCGAGCCATACTCAGTGGCATCCGAAGAAACATTCTTCGCCAATAAGGAGTCTGCACCAACCATCAAAACCCCAGCATCCAACGAATCATTAGAAGAGTCCAGAGATTTCTTAACCATATAATCCAGGTAAGAGGCCCCTGACCACCATGAAGCTACAAGATTTTTCTTCTCAAGCCCACAATTCCTAGTCGCATGGCCAGTTTTAAAGCATTTTCGGCACCTGAATGAAATACCTTCATAATCAAAAGTTTGGACTCAGTTGCCAAAAGAGGAGTTAATGACAATCTCAACTGGTAGTCCCTTAGACACATCGAGCTCCACCAAAATGTGAGCAAAAGTAGTGTGATAAAGCTCATAGGATTCATTATCCACCATAATGAAAATTCCTATAGCATCACCAATTTCCTCAAAGAGAGACTCAGTCCACAAATGGATAGGAAGATAAGGGAGCCGAACCCAAACCAAGAATTTGTTGAACTTTTCAAAAAGGGGGTTAAAATTAGAGTGTCGGGGTTTGGCCAAAAGCCACATTTTATCTTTCTCATAGAAAAAACTTTCATACAATTTTTTTTTCCTATCCTTTGCATTCTCAAATTTTGCTACCAAAAAACCTTTAGCCATAGGGTTGTTGGGATCCAAGAACACTGAGAGGGGGGGGTGAATCAGTGTTCTGCCGGTATGATAAGATTTTATCCTTTTATAGCATACAAATATAAACTGGTAAACAAATAAACATATAACATGAAGCAAATAAACCATCCACATAAATGAACACCATAACACAGAGATTTTATACGTGGAAAACCTCAAAGAGGAAAAACGACGGTGGGATTTGTGACCCACAATATCAGTTCATTGGCCATATGAAAGGATATTACATATAATGGGAGCATGCACATGCAGGAAGGCACACTACCTAGAGCATACTGCTCATCACTAAAGAGTCTCATTGACTACAAGCTTCTGCTGAAGTAAAACACTAAAAATGAACTCACAAAATGCATCTGCTATGCCAAATAGAGTTCCGGTTCTAGCTTTGCTCTGTACCGGTTCATAAACCTTGAACACTACTACCGGTATCTCTTCTCCTCCAAGAATGCTTTCCAAACTATCTACAAATCATTGCATGATATAAAATTTGCATACAAATGATCTACATACTTATACTTCGCATTAATACAGTTCTGCTATAATCTCCTATGCCACATACTTCTTCACAATGACCTAGCAAACTGACCTATATACCCATTACAAACAATATGCCTTATGTTGGCTTACAAAGAATTACAAAAGATATTCAATGTCGGCCTCGATAATAATTACAAAATGATTTTCTAAATAAAACTTCCTTGATGTCGGCTTCCTTGAAGTACTTGATGCAAGTGTCGGTATCGGTTTAATCCTGGATACTCCAATGTTGGTGTCTGTCGGTATATGCCTCCTAATGCTGGTATATGACTTCCATCTGATCTTATTGCCATTAATGACAATAACATGAATCCGATGAGTGTCAATTGCCAACAAGGGTATATGTGGACGATACCAAAAATGAGTGGATCCCAGTGATGTCAGATCCATTTGTGCAGCTCCGGGAGGCTGGACCAAATACCCTTGAATCTACATATAAGACCATGCTCCGTAAAAACCTTCACATTATTCTCTATTTCTCGATCTGAATCCTTTTTCACATTAATAGAGGTCACACATGAGACGGGGTTAAACCCCCTTCCCCCCACTATGAAAGAAAGTAGATTGCGTCTGAACAGAGCCATTGTGAGGGATCTCCGCAGGAATTGTCGCCCAGGAAGGAGGACCCACGTCTACAATCTGGGACGAGGTGTTGTTAGGGAGAGCGGCACCAAGGGAACCAAGTTAATCCATGTGGTAGTTTTAGATACCCACTAAATTAGACTGAACCTCAAATTCTGAGCACCACCTAAGTCTAAGGTAACATTATCTTATGTTTAGTTTGTTGTGTTAGATATCTCAAATAGGGAATAGACTTTTCCTTCATAGAGATCATTAATATGTTCAAATAACTTCTTTGTACACCTATTCCCAAGTCTATAATTAAAACAATAGACATGCAAAAAGGTAATAAGAAGTTTTTAATTAATTATGTAGCGACTTATGATTTAGTATGACAATATTTTGACAGTCATTAGGAATTATTGATTTCTATACTTTTAAATAGATTCTTGCATCTACTATAAAGGATAGTTTTGATAGGAATTAGTTTCAGTTAGGCTCCTGTAGGAATTAAATTATTAATATTCAAATATGACATTTACATAACATAAATAAATTATATATAAATTACCACAAATCTCTCAATCGCCTTTTGTCTAACAAAAATAAACATGGTAGTTAACAGTATCACAATAATCATCAGCATATTAGAATAACAAGGGATCAAGCAAATATCATAAAAGGTCTCTAAGTTCCTCTGCTTAGTGCCTTCATAGAAAGTCTATGGAGACAGTTTGCTATCTAAGCTTAATCTATTTTGATCTATTGTATTGTGATTCAACCAAGGTTGCAATGTGACAGTGACTCTACATTCCATAGTGTATCACAACATATTGTAGTCTTATTAAATCTAATTGTTTAATTGTCCTCTGAGCGTAGTATTAAAATGTAATACTCTTCATATACTAGCAGAAAACATATATAGCGTGGAAGTATTTTTTGTGTTTATATATTACTGCTTCATATAACAAGCGAAGCTGGCCTGCCATTTATCGAGTTCTCATTCCAAATTGCATAAAATAGCTCTATTTTCACTAAGCATATGTGATATAGAAATGATGTTTTAATAGTTTTGTTGTTTTGTTGATACAAATTACTCTTTAATATTGGTATATGGTATTTGGAAATATTGGGAAGAGCTTAAGAAAAATCTCAAAGTTTTTCACAAACTAGTCACAAGCAAGGCACTTCATGGATATATCCATCAACTATTTAATCTTCTATATACAAGCTTAAAAACCCTTATCGAATCAACTGTCTTTAATACTAGTGTTGAATTTTCATGTGCTTAGTCCTATTATAAAACTTCCTCACAACACCATATTACAAGCTCAAGCAACCCTTGTCGAATCAACTGTGTTAGATGGTGTTTTATAGTTTTGGATTTAAAACCAATTAGCCTCTAATGCATATAAATTCAATTCATAAAAGCTTATAACAGATTAATAAAACAATTACAATATCGATAGATACTTTCCAATACATAATTAACATTTTAAAAAATGAACCTATCAGTTCTCAGTTAAATCACAACTATATAATAATCTATATAAACAAATATAAGTCACTTTGTTGTTGCATTTGTTGAAATGTTAATTAATATATACGACATTTGCACACCAAAGATCATAAAGTTTTCATCTATACACTATAGTGTACAACCTCCACATAGCACAATTCAAATATAGTTGTTAATGTGTTATTCACTAAATATTTTATGATTATACCCACATTAATATTGCATTAAGACAAGCCCTCATGTCACACAACAATGATCTAAACTGGCCCAAACTTTGCATGTACCATGACAGAGTTTATAATATACACAAAAATTACAACTCATTCATCTAATAGTAAACCCACTCGATCTTGCACCATATAAATGCTATAAGATTTCTACATTTTGTAAAATAATTACTAATATATACCTACTCCCTAACAAAATGACATTACCAAATATTTGATCCTCGCATAGCAAGAAGGTTATCTGCCCAAAAAGAATTGTAATTTATCATAGTCCAACACTATATTAGTTATAATTAATAAAAAATATCAATAACTATAACAAAAATTACTATTTCAACTACAAATAAACATGACACTTGTTTGTATTACATAGCCTCTTTGTGACATTTAATTAGTCGATAGACTATATAACATGAGGTTTCAGTCCAAACCTGTCTCACATCGGAATCCATGTTCTTGCTGGTAAACTGGCCAAGAAAACATCTCAGAAATAGCGCTACTGAATCACAAAACATGTCTGCTGCGGGATGGCTTAACCAACACACACTAAGCTTTGACTGGTTAGGTGGCTGGTGTGGGCCCATACCTTCTCCCAAATCCATTCCGTCTAGTCCCGTTTAGCACCGTTAATGTTTGAATTCAAACTTTATTCCTGCCTAATGATTCCCATTTATGTCGCCGCTGACATGAAATGGTCAAGGATTTTTACAGCCTGACACAACATGGCCCAATAATTATCAAATATCATAGTTGGAAACACTATGGTAGAGATTCAATCAGAATGTGGAAGCATAGACAAGGTACGTGAACAGTTTTACCAAATGAATTGAAGAAATATGGTCTCATGGAATGTTGTGATTGCAGGGTATGGAGAAGATCCATTTCTTGAGAAGGATTTAGACGATTTCAACCAAATGAGATGGGCAGGTGTAAAGCCAGACATTGCAACCTTTGCCAGCTTCCTCTCAGCCTCTGCGAAAATGGAAGCTTTGGAACAGGGGATGGACATCCATCACAAGAATTTATTCAGATCTTGTAGCTGCAACTATCTTGACTGCCCTTTTAAATATCCATGCAAAATGTTTAAGCATAGACAAGGGACATGAACTGATTGACAGAAGGCCATGATTGCAGGATATGCAAAATCTAAAAGCATAGGAAAGCACCTGAACTGTTTGACAAAATGCCTCAGAGAAATATCTTCTCATGGAATGCCCTGAATGGGATACTAACAAAAGATTTCATTTATATCCACCAAGTTCTATAAAAGATTGCATTGGACAAGCCATGGGCAGATAGTTTTTGAGCTTATCAATAGCTTTACAATACTTTGGAATTTTGAAAGATACCCTTGAAACAACATTGTATTATCCATATTTCTAAATGAGACCATGGATACCCACTTGCTCCATTTCTTATTGTGCAAAACAAACACTCTCCCATGTTCTTCCATCATGACCTACCTAATTGTTCTAAAAGACAATTTTGTCCATTTGTACAAATAACAATGCAAGTTCTCTTTCTTACCATAAGGACTGTTTCTTACTAGTCAACTCAGTTATAGGTAACCTAAATTACTATTTTGTAACAATCAAGCAACTTATAGTTCAAATTTTTCTCAGAAACTAAATTGAACCTTTCCTTGTGGGGTTTCCACAACCTCAATTTAATAGAAATCCTCCATTAAAAATCTTAGAGAATGAGATGATAACAAAAACACAAATTAATTAAATTACAAGGCTTCCAAAAGCAACAATTTAAATGCATCTTAAGTAAACAAAAATATTCCACCCATTCTTCTCATGCCACTACTACTTATACTTTTAAATCTTCAATATATTAGTGAAGCAATTTTATCAACTTAAGAAGAAAATTGATGCTATCTCTCCAACTTTGACTCAATTACATTAAATAGATGTTTCTTATGAAGAAAAGGATTGAAATTATTAACTATAGTCAATGGGCCCTTGAACTTTTGGCCAACTTGAATGGTTCTTAATGAACCCATCAAGGATCAAGTCTTGCTAAGTGCATGGCTCCAAAATCTTGAAATAGGATGAGGTCGAGATCGTGCCTCGGGTGAATTTGGATACCCCTTAGTCCTTGGCTCTTATGATAACTCTTGTTCTCTACCAATAAAGAAAGAGGAAGACAATTTCATTCTTCAATATATATGAAACAAGAGAAATTTTCATCTTTATTATCCAAAGAAGATTAAGAAAGCAACTTTTAACAATCTCAATGCTAATTGATTTGATGAGACTACTTTATGGATCAAATAGTTTTTTAGGATATTTATAATCTCATCATTTCCTTTAATATTTGTGTTGTGTTGATTTGTTATTCCTTAGGCTTGCCTAATTCTTTTTTGTATCATCTCATTAAAAAACTTGTGAGATATTCTATCTATTATTTTTTTTGTAATGAATTTTTGATTTATAATGCATACAAAAGATTGGTTTAACCTAACTTCCTATAAACTAATTATAGCTAGCTATATTAAATTATACATTTGATTAGCATTTGGACAAATATCTCCTTATACATACCCTTGCATAAATCCTTGAATCTCCCTACACAATTAATTCATCTAAGATTTCAATTTTTTAAAGTGAAATGTCAATCTACTCCAAGATTGTGTATTACCACTATTCTTGAAGAAGACTATAAATTCTAAATATATTGAAATTTATTGGATTTTAAGATCTAATAAATCAAAACAATTGACAATTTTTCAAGAAGGGTGTAAAGACATAAATCGCGCTAACTTCAATAATAACCGAAATGCTCTTTATTCTTAAATAAACTCATAAATCGGTTGATAAGTCCATTTCATTCCATTTTTTCATTCATAGCTTCAATTGATCATTTCATATAGATTGTAATAAACACAAAATTTCTATAATAGATAACGATTCTTCATTCAATAAATCGATATAAGTAGTATTTCAATCATACAATACTTACGCATTTCAAGTTGTCGTAAGTTCAATAACAAAATAATACAAAGTAAAGGGTGAGATGCGTCTATTGATCTACAACCCAAGCTATCGCCAATGCAATCTTTAGCATGAAGATGAGAACAAGATTCAAGCGCTTTTTCCGCCCAACCTTGAAGCTTACGCTTCCCCAGAATTCTTGGTCAATCAAGAATACCCGACCCTACACGAATTGCTTAGCAAAAGAATTCGAAAGGCAAGATGGAATCTGGTGTGTGCCTAGATGATACAAGCATTTTCATTTTTCTACTTCTTTTAAGAAACAAGCATTCACTATCATTCAAGGATGTGGTAGAGAGGATAAAATAAAAGAATTCCATCCATTTCTATGGATAATTCAAATAATTACTCGGCCGAGTATAATGCCATGCACAGCAAAATAGATAGTTGGAAAAAGCAACCATTCTCTCTATAATCCACATTCGGCACCCGTCCTGGAAGGTAACTTTCCACAAACACAAGCCTATCTAGCTTTGTTCACATAAATCTAGAATAAATATATACAAAAGACAATCTTTCACCTTTTCAATTCTAGCTTCCTATATCTCATAAGATATTAATATGATGTTTAAGGAAGACAATCTTTCGTTGAATAAAAATAGAGAAAAACCAATCTTTTGTTAAAACCAATCCTATCAGACAGGAAGCAATATTTCATAGATAAACAAATATACATCTGAAACAAAACAATCTTTCGCTTCTATCTTTCAAGAAATTTAAAGACAAGATTAAAATATTTAAGAAGGTGTAACACATGTATGTATCTTACACATAAATTGAATAAAATGAGTACACATTATTTTATTCAATTATCAAAACATTTAAATAGAATAATCATTAACATGCATTCTATTTCTTATGGTTTAGAATTCTAATTTTATCTCATCTAAACTCTCTCTATCTTTCCTCGTGTCGTGGTTCATTTACCTCTTTTATCAAAACATCATATTTAGTTTAATACTAATATGTGACTTTTCATGATTTAAAACTTAACACACTGTCTTCACTAATTTGCCATAACGACAATCTAATATGATGCAAGTTCATAAAATGCCTATCTATATGGCCTTTCAAATGAGACACCTATAACCATCTTCACTTTTCATGCAAGGATCAAATTCGAAAGTGTAAGTCTTTTCTTGTGATATCAAAATAAACTTCACTATTTAATAAGTCATAATCCTAATATTTCATCTTCTTTGTAGTTCAATTTCAAAGTTTCTCTCTCTATCATCTTATTTTGTTCCTAGAGGATTTGGGTGATCTAATTTCTAAGAATTTCACTAAGTTTTTATCAACAAACTTTCATAAATATATCATTATTTCATCTACATTTGCATGATCATAATTTAAACAATTAACAATGATTCATTTTGCGACTCTAAATCTTCCATTAGAATATTTCATAATTCTAAAACTAGATCATTCTTTATCTCTTAATCTCTTCAACAAAACATACTAGATTTGAGCTTACCTCAAGAAACGCGATCCAAGTCTATTATGATCTTTGATAACTTCAAATTGTCGGCGATACATCCGGATTCCAATGCCTTCCTTCACAATGCTCTTCTATCTCACGAGCTCTCTATTTCCTAGTCCTTATCCAGTCTATATTCTGAAAAATTTTCTGATAATAACAAAGAAACTACACTCATTCAAGAGCCTAATCCCTAAGTTCGACACTAAATCGACGATGATCGTCATCGATCTTTTACGACTCAGTTGTAAACACATCAAAATCTCCTCTATTCCATTCTCTCTAATCTCTTGTCGCTCTTCTACATTCTTGATCTCCTCCATCTTGCTTCCTCTAACTTGCATCCTCTAACTTTCTATCCTCTCCTCTATCTTGCTTCCTCTAACTTGCTTCCTCTAACTTTCTATCCTCCCCTCTTATTCCAACTCAATGGTCTATATATACAGTGTTGTCATCTACCCACTTTCCTACTTTCGGGCTATCTCTCCTAGTGGTGGATTGATTCTAAATGACACCACTCATGGTTTTATTGCAACATAACATTCCTAATTGAATTCAAACACCTATGTGTTCACCATGTAAAGTTATTCATTTTCCAACACCACACCACTAAGTTGTTAAATTCATAATTATTGATTATCCATGTGGCTTTTAACTCCAAGACTAAGTCGACTTTACTAGTAACGACTCCCTTAAAACATGCAAAGTTAACTAAATTCCAAATCTCATGTATTGTTTTCCGAGACCAAAAATTCTGAATGACTACCACGTACATGGGTTGGTTGACGTGGTCCATGTGGCTTTAAAGCAATGCCATTGTCTCCGGCTATCAAATGGCTCAAAACACACGTGCAAAAGAAATGTTGTGACATCGAATTGATCTTGTATGTTAAAGGTTAAAGACAATCAAACACTTATTCATGCATTATGTGAGGTGTTGATGCTTCTATAAATATTTGAGTGCATAGTCATCTACATCACTTAAGAAAGACAAAATAAGCTTCAATCGTTTTAATAACATAATTGAGGCAGTTTCAGTTGGCAAGAGACTTTGACTTATCTTCCTTTTGATATGAAATGGCATCTAGTTCATACTTGGAATATTTCATTTCTTTAATTAGAGAATCTAATCTTTGGTGATGGCTTAAACTTTATTAAGTTTTGCACATTACCCACGTGATGCTACACATTTATGTTAGTTATAACTATGGTTTGTTCGCATGCAACATGGTGCAACTTTATTTAAATGGGAGGAGGGGTAGTCGATGGTAATACTGACCCGTCCCTTTATTTAAGGGGGGGTATCGACCACCCTCTTTATTGTTTAATTCCCTTTAACTTAATACCCGCCACTTCCATTATAATTTGTTTTATTTTTTTTAATTTTAATTTCATTTTTATTATATTTTAATATATAGTTAATGAATTTTCATTAATATATATATTTAAACATTAATATTTCTTTAACAAATTAAATATATATGTAAATATATATTTTGGTTTTTCATTAAAACAATATTCATAATTTTAAAAATATGTTTTTATATATCATAATTACATATGTATATACTTGTATATGGTCGATTCATACAAGTATATGGTCGATTCATATAAGTATATGGTCGATCCATATACATATATAATACATATATATATTTATTTTAATCTCAAATGATTACGCAGATATAGCAAAATTCATGAAGTAATCATATTTCACGATAATTGGATATTTATAACTATATAGATATACATGTATATGATTAAATCGATTTCTGGTATGCATATACATTTTATACTATTGACCAATTTACAAAAGTAAACTTATTAGTACGCTTTTCCATACATTATACATATCTGAACAAGAAGAACATAAAAACCTAGGGTCAATATTTGTTTTTGAATCCTTTACACATTTCATCTCTTTTAACAATAAAGCATATTATTTCATAGTCACTCATGTAACTTATATTTAATTCAAACACCACTCACATCATGCAATCAATGCATATGTATAAATATTTAAATCAATCTACTACTCATTCCAAATTCATCATTTCAATTTGAACAAACACTCAAATAAGGTCATTTAAATCATCCATTTTTCAAGATGCAAATATAAATCCTAATGTGGTGTGTGAGAGATTTCATCTATTCTAACAAAATACAAGAGCTAAGACAACTCTACCTGAACCATGTCGTCGCCTTCATCATTGTTCACCTGTTCCTACATTCACTTTGCACTCAATCACTCATTAGCAATGACGATCCCAATTTATAATTGTATATGGTGAAAATGGATAACAATAATAATGATATTGAAAGGCTAAATGAATTCAACCACAAAACCCTAGCCTAACAACAACAAAGATCCACCATAACATATGAAGATTACCTAAGACAATGCAAATCAAATGAAATCATAAAGATTATACCATCACATGTCCAATAGGGTTTGAATCTCCATTCTTCCTATCTCCATTGATCTTGCTTGATATATTTGCTCTTAGATTTTATATGCACAAGAGCTCAACAAAGAATGGAATGTGGTTGCAAGTAGGATCGTAGTGTAGTCAATTGATCAAGTAGTTAGGGTGATTGATTAGAATGATTCATTAGGGTTTGATAATGAAGGAAGCATCTCTTTATATAGAAGACACAATATGAAATGGAGGGATAAGATTAAGAGGTGTAAAAGGAGGTCGGCTATGATTAGAGGGTAGGTAAAATAAATAATAAAATAATGAAAAGGGTAGGTAGTGTAGGAATTAAGAGATGAATGACATGTGTCATGGGTAGAAAAGGCTAATGAATTAATTAAATAAATAAAGATTTATTTAATTAATAGAAGAAGTGGGATCAATTAAATAAATAAAATATTTATTTAATTTAGGAAAAGGATAATTTAAATAAATAAATGTATTTATTTAAATGAGAAATAATGCTAGAAGAGGATAAATGAATTAATTAAATAAATAAAGATTTATTTAATTAATAGAAGAATTAAGCTTAGATAATTAAATAAATAAATTTATTTAATTAGATTGGACAATTTTGGGTGTCTACATTTTGCCCCTCTTTGAGACAATGCGGCTTGTCGCGTTGTTTCAAAGAAGATAAGATGAACTGATACAGAGTTGCCCTAGAATGGGAATGATATGCCCCCTCGAGAGATTGGATGAAAATGTCTGAAAAGATCGCAGACAATCTCTCGATAAGAAAGACAGGATAGAATGGACTAACCGGATAAAGTGACAGAGTCACGGGATAAAGAAGAATGACTCGGGAAATGAAGGCGAGGGCTAGGGTAGGCTGTAAGATAGACCACGGGGGAAAATACATCCTCATTGTCATCTACACATCCACAAGAGAATATTGCAGAGCGAAAATAGAGTAGGAGCAGTCAGCAGCGATGGCTTTCACTCACAGATTCGACCGCGTTCGTCGATTTCAGAGGCTAGCAGAGGCAGGAGAGCCGGTAAGTACCACCAAACCTCCTCTTACTTTGACACATTTAATTTTGTCATTAATGCATGCTAGATAGGGTCATAAATGCGCTTGGACTAGGGTCCAAAAAGTGTCAAAAAACGTCCAGGTGCGTCTGTGTTTGTGCCAGGCGTGTCCGTGCTCGATAGGCATGTCTGTGTTTGTACCAGGTGCGTCTATGTCTGGACCCGCGTCTATGTCAATTACGGCCGCGTCTGTGATGTACAGACGCGTTTGTACCAAGAAGGCACGTCTGTGTCTCCCAGGCACGTCTGTGCAGAGCATAGGCACGTCTGTGTCAAGCAGGCGCATCTGTGTTTTTCAAGCGTGTCTATGCAGTCTTTGAGCGCGTTTATGTCATGTAAGCGTGTTTACGTTTGAACAGTATGAATTTGCATCTTCTAGGTCAAATCGACAGTTCTATGATGAACATACGCTGTCGATTAGATAAGTTGCTGAGAGGATACACTCAAGCAGGTCCTCTAGGAAGACTAGGATAGATCAAGGCACTTTGTGATGAACAGTGAGTACCAAGATAGAGTACTTTGTGATGAACAGGGAGTACTGAAATATGAGCAGCACTTTGTGATGAACAGGGAGTGCAAATGTGGGTAACACTTTGTGATGAACAGTGAGTGTCACACATGTAGTACTTTGTGATGAACAGGGAGTACCACTAGGATAAATAGCAACACTTTGTGATGAATAGTGAGTGTCACTAGGGTAGAAGCAACACTTTGTGATGAATAGTGAGTGTCACTAGGGTAGATAACCATCTACATTTAGATAGCGAGTAGCATTTAGTGATAAACAGTGAATGCCACTATGACTGACATGAGTGATTTGCTTGACTGCAGGAGTATTTGCCGATGCTGGAGTCACGGGAGAGATTCCCGTCAACGCAGAGGTTGCGACCTGGGTTGTCGTTTGAGGACAGAGCTGCCATCGAGGAGATGGGATTGAGACATGTGATGTATGTGCCTAAGTTTCGGGCAAACATGGGTTTGCTGACTATGCTGGCTGAGAGATGGCACTCTGAGACGTGCACGTTTCATTTGCCGATGGGTGAGATGACAGTCACCCTGAAGGATGTATACAGGATATTGCGGGTACCGATCGATGGGGAGCTGATCCCATACGATCGAGATGGAGACAGAGAGGCCTTGAGATGGGTGTTCCAGGACCTTGGACTGGAGATGAGGGCAGGACACGTGGCATGGGACACGATGACAGCCACAGGACTAGCGCTGTCGGCAATGATAGGAGGAGCTATCAGTGGGTTCCTGTGTCTAGATAGGGCGACACGGGGTTTGGTTGTGGGCTGGGGAGGAGCACTAGAGACACTGGTGATGCAACACACCAGATATGCCTGGGGACCGTGTGTGCTGGCCCATTTGTATTATGAGCTTCATCAGTTTGTTTATCACGGATCAGTGGGATTGGGCTATGGAGTGACACTGCTGCAGGTATGGGCCTATGAGCATCTGCCGGTTACCCGACCAATACACTTCAGGGGCAGGGGTCATGGATGCAGCTTTGTACATTTGTATGACATGATCACATCGCAGCCGCAGATTGGCAGGTTAGAGCATTGGCGGTGAGTGATTGACGACATTGATGTGGTCATATGGAGACCATATCTGGGCTGCGAGGAGTGGGAGGATGATGCAGTTGAGCTACCCTACACCTTCCGGAGCAGGTACCTGATTGGGCGGACGCCCTATGTGTTAGAGAGACAGCTGGTGGATAGGGTTGGCTGACAGTTTGGTTGGATTCAGAGGATGCCACGGGGCTCAGGCATGTATGCCCGTATAGTTAGAGATTGGGCGCAGTTTGGGCTGTTGTTGCCATATGATCAAGCAGTGACTCAGCTAGTAGAGATGATGCCCCTACCCTGGGACATGTGGCCAAAGATCGAGGATGCCGACATGGATGCCGAGTATACAGCTTATTGGGCAGAGCATCCATTCCCACGGTTGACAGATCCGGGAGAGGCATTGAAGGGAGATTGGGGGGGAGATGATGAGGAGGTTGGAGGTGATGGGGGTAGAGGTCAACGGAGGAGGAGGGGAGTAGTTGGAGAGAGGCGAGTTGCACCTCGGAGGGAGGGTGGAGAGGAGAGGCAGGCTCGGGTGGTGAGGGGTCACGGTGGATTGCCTTTACAGGTGCCAGCAGCACAAGGTCCCAGGAAGGTACAAATACAGGGACAGGGATAGAGACAGGTACCCGTACAGGCACCAGTACAGGTACAGGTACAGGCATAGGGGCAGGCACCCATAGAGGGGGAGCCATAGGCAGAGGCAGAGGGGGCTGACCCAGTGGAGGATGAACTGCTAGAGCTGAGGGAGATCTGCCAAGGCTAGGCAGATGAGATCCAGGAGTTGGAGAGGGAAAGGGATCGGCTCAGGATGAGGCTCAGAGATATTGAGCGAGAGCGGGATCAGGCTATCCAGCGCTATACAGAGGCTGAGACAACATTGAGCGCAGGGAGACAGGCCGCTGAGGATACAGGGGCAGGATACGCTTATGTCCTGCAGGCAAGGGAGGAGATCGCCTATTGGAGAGACCTCTACTATGGTGCAGTGCTAGCAGATCAGCGGGTGAGGAGCTTCCATAGACCGTCGTGTACAACGACAGCTACGGGAGGGAGCCGGAGGAGACAGGCATCGAGTGGTGGGGTTATGGGCCCTCCACCACCACCAGATAGAGGAGACAAGAGAGATGATCCTAGAGTGGGTCCTTCAAGGGCTTAGATTCCATCGAGGCCAGGTGGCTCCAAGGGAGGGAGTTCATCATAGCCGTAGAGGGCTCCCTATGTATCAGTTTTGTACCATTTTTGTATTGTAGACACTTGCGGGTGCTTTTTGTAGCCATTTGATGTTGACATCATTGTATCATGACACTTATGATTATATATATGAGATGATTCATTTTTTTGCGGCAGCTATATGCATGCATACCTATGTGATGAGATATTTTATGATGTATGTTTCTATGTGATGGATGCAAATATGTATATGATGTAATGCCATCTTTTTGTTCTTTTTATGTTTTTAATATGTATGCATGATGCAAATGTGAATGTATGTAATGCAAATGAATATGATAATGCAAATGTAAATTGTGTTAATAGGTGTTGTGTGCAGGATGTGATGCAGTTGTGATATCTATATGTATGTATGAAATGCTTATATGTGGTAATGCAGGTGCAACTACATGAAATGCAAATGTTTTTGGTGTGTCATTATACTCAGTCATGTGATAGCAGGCTACACGGACTTGAGAAGGACGATGGAAGTCAATCAAGAAAGGGGGATGGAAGACAGAAGATATGAAAGTGAAAGAGCTTCTTGTGCGTTATCATCATTGAGCTTTATTATGGCAAGTAGGTTATGACAATCGAGGCATAAGTTTGACCTAGAAAGTCATTGTACCTATTTGCATGGAGATAAGACAATCACAAACAAGGAATGCCCCAATTCATACTAGACTCATAGTGTCCTCATATCTTAGGACAAGTCATAGCATTACTAAGAGACAATCCACAGACAGCAAATACAAATAGGTGACGATACCCCATCCTCGCCTTTCTAGTCAAAGACATCCTGGAGAGAGAATCTCTAGTCAGAGACATCCTGGAAAAGCTAAAAGACATGTCACCAAAAGATAAAATCAAAAGAAAACTAAGACTCGACACCAACATCCACTGTAGTCCTCAAGTTTAGTGTCTCTTGTCACTTGTATAAGTCTTATTTGATTGTGGTCACAATGTTTACTTTCACAGAAAGGATAGATAGCATTGAACCATATGTTGTTTGAGTCTGTTAAAAGATTTGATTTGTTGAGGCCCATTGTTGCTGCTATGTCTCATCTGAAACTGATTGAATGCATGAAACGGATACCTTATTGCGGAGAAGATGGAACTTTATTGTGGATCTGTGATGCAGATGCTACTTTATTGTGGATTGTGCACGAATAGACTAAAGGAAGCTAGAAGAAACTGTACTCCTCGAAACATGTGATGTTCTCAGTTCCACACCCATTACTAGACGTAAGATTTTGCCTTAGCCACAGATAGGATCTGATTTATTCTGGATGGAAAGGGATGAAAAGGGAGGTTTATTACGAATGGCTAACCAATCTTAGGTAGATCAATTGACAAGCCATGATGGGAATGGGTAAGTTTATTATGAATGAATAGGTTGTGAGTGTGTGCAAAGTGAAAGGATGAAAGTGAATCCTGAAGGAGGGAGGAGCAATGTATCTACACATGGTGCTGGTGACCCAGTTTTCACCATGGTACTTGCCCAGGGCGCCACCAAAGTGGCTTTCACCATTGGATGAAATTATTTCTCTTTATTTTTTTTGATTTTTCAATGTTTTTTGTTTCACAAGGCGCCTGCTTGCCAGGTTTTCACTAAGTAACGATTTTTTATGTTTTATAATTTTTTTTGTATTTTTGAAATTTTTTATTTTTTTGTATTTTCTGAATTAGGATATTCCAAAGAGCTATGTGTAAAACCTGTGAAGGTGCATGTTGTTGATAGGATCCTCCAAAGGTTCACCTTTTGTAGTTGAGAGCTGATATGCACTAGATCCATATGCTGCTGTAATAATGTAGGGACCAAGCCAGTTTGGTTCGAACTTGCCCTTCTTCTCTCTGTCTTGTTGAATTTTAGGATTTTCTCTGAGAACCAAGTCCCCTACCTCAAATGTGTGAGGCTTGACTTTGTGATTGTAGTTGTGACTCATTCGTTGTTGATAAGCCTTGAGATGATTAAAAGCAGTTTGTCTTCGTTCATCCAGTAGTTCTAGCTCTTGTAAGCGAGAGACCCTATAGTCTTCATCACTGATGATGTTCTGTAGAGAAACCCTTAAAGAGGGTAGCTCGACCTCGATAGGAAAGATAGCTTCAGCGTTGTAGATGAGTGAGTAGGGTGTAGCTCCTATAGGTGTGCGGGCACTTGTGCGGTAGGCCCAAAGTGCAGGATTAAGTTGGATATGCCAATTACGACCAGCATCATCGACTGTCTTCTTTAGGATTTTAAGGATTGTTTTATTAGACACCTCAGCTTGGCCATTACCTTGGGGGTAATATGGTGTGGAGAAACGATGGGAAATATGAAAGCGATCATAGAGTTCACGAACATCCTGATTTTTGAAGGGATGCCCATTATTAGTGATAATGGAAACAGGAATACCGTATCGACAAATGATATAGTTAAGGATGAATGTAGCAATCTGTTTTCCAGTAACTTGTGTGAGAGGCACGACTTCAATCCATTTTGTAAAATACTCTGTGGCAGTGATAATGAATTTATGACCATTGGAAGAAGGAGGGTGAATCTTGCCTATGAGATCGAGTCCCCACTGACAAAAGGGCCAAGGAGATGCAAGTGGTTGAAGTTCTTGTGTTGGCGCATGTATGAGGTCTCCATGAATTTGACATTGCTTACATTTCTTGACGAACTGATATGAGTCTTTCTCCATATTGGGTCAGTAATATCCAGTCCTGATGAGTTTCTTGGCCAAGGTAGGACCACTAGCATGTGGATCACATATCCCTTCATGCACTTCACATAATGCAATCTGAGCTTCGTCGCTTTCTAAACATCTAAGAAGAGTACCATCTAGACCTTTCCAGTATAGGATATCAGCTAAAATGACATATCAAGAGGATTGGCGAATGAAAGTGCGACGTTGGTTATTTGATAGATCAGGAGGTAAAGTATTGTCACGAAGGTATGTGAAAATGGAACCATATAACTGTGATTCGGGACCGACAACACATATCGTCTCAATAGGCATGATCTCATATGAAGGGACCAAAAGGTTATCCACCAAGAACTCATAGCGGGTCTCGTTTGGAGGTAGATCAATCAGTGAAGCAATTGTAGCCATGGCATCTGCAGCACGATTCTGTTCTCTTGGTATCTGCTCAAAGTCTATCTTTGTGAAGTGTTGTTTCAGATCATCCACCATTTGTTTATAAGGCATTAAATTTTCATCTTTTGTTTGGTAATCATCAGTTGCTTGATGGATGACAAGCTGGGAGTCCCCAAAAACATGAAGTTCCTGGATCTTCCATTGAACTGCAATTCGTAATCATGTTGTTAATGCCTCATACTCCGCTATATTGTTAGTGCAAGGAAATGATAAGCGGTATGATTTTGGTATAGAATCCCCTTGAGGAGTTATAAAGAGGATGCCAGCTTCTGCCCCATGCTGTGTGTAAGAGCCATCAAAGTACAGTTGCCATGGCTTTGCATATGACATTGTCAAAATGGATTCATCTGGAAATTCTGAACTTAGAGGAACATCATCTATCATGGGAGCATCTGCCAATTGATCTGCGATGGCTTGTCCTTTTATTGCTTTTCTGTCCACATACTCGATGTCAAATTCACTTAGGATCATTACCCATTTGGCCAGTCGCCCAGTAAGTGTCACTTTATTGAGAAGGTATTTCAATGGGTCTATCCTTGCAACTAACTTAGTCTTATGAGTAAGCATGTAATGTCATAATTTTTGCGAAGCAAAAACCACAGTGAGACATGCACGCTTAATTGGTGTGTAGTTTAGCTCATATCCCACCAATGTGCGACTGATATAGTATACTGCTTTTTCCTTGCCCTCAACAATTTGTTGTGCTAAGAGTGCCCCCAGTGCTATTGGAGTAGCTGATATGTATAGTAACAGAGGTTGATCTGGAACTGGTGGCATTAAAACTGGTGGATTTAGAAGATAATCTTTGAGTGTCTGGAAAGCCTGTTGATAGTTATCATCCCACTTGAATTTGATGTTTTTATGTAGCAGGTGCTGAAAAGGATTGCACTTATCTGCCAGTTGGGCTATGAATCTTCGGATAGACTGGAGTCTGCCTTGTAAGGATCGAAGTTGACTGATATTTCTTGGTGGTTGCATTTCCAAGATGGCCTTGACTTTTGCTGGATCAACTTCAATTCTCCTTTTGGATACAATGAATCCTAGGAGCTTCCCGGAGGTTACTCCAAAGACACATTTCTTGGGGTTTAATCTTACTTTGTATTTTTCTAACCGATCAAAGACGACTGAAAGTATGTCCAAATGTGTATTTCTGTCTATTGATTTTCCCAAGAGGCCATCAACATAATCTTCCATGGTTATGTGCATGAGATCATGAAAGATAGTAGTCATGGCTCTTTGATATGTCGCACCTGCATTCTTTAGCCCGAAGGGCATGACATTCCAGTAGAAAGTTCCCCACAGACAAGTAAATGATGTTTTGTGTTGATCTTCGGGTGCGATCCTTATTTGATTATAACCAGATAACCCATCCATCAATGATAACATTTCATGACCTACTGTGAGATCAACAATCAAGTCAATATTTGGTAATGGGAAGTCATCCTTTGGACAAGCTTTGTTGATGTCTCTGAAATTTGTACATATTCTGATGCTGCGATCTGGTTTGCTAACAGGTACCAAGTTGGAGATCCATTCGAGATAATCAATTGGGCGTATGAATTCGACATCCAATAACTTCTCAAGTTCTGCTTTGACTAGTAATGCCACTTGTGGATGCATTTTTCTTAATTTCTATTTTACTGGTTTTGCCCCCGGTTTAACTGTCAGGTGATGCATTACCAAATCTGGATCCAATCCAGGCATATCAGCGTATGACCAGGCAAAGTTGATTTGTCTTTCTTTGAAGAAACTTATGAATTTTGACCTTTCAGACTCTATCAATGATTGAGCTAGGAATATGTTGTGTGGAACCTCTTCTGTACCAATGTTTGTTTTGATAGTCTCCTCTACCAACATGGATGACTTTTCCTCATATGATGCTAGGAGAATGTCAAGCCTTCCATCTTCGGGTGCCTCAGAGAGGTTTTTGCCCTCAGATACGTCCTTTCTTTTTACTTTTTTGGGGTCAGACAGCGCCACAGTGTGGTTTTCTCCATAAGACCCTTGATTTGTTCTTATTTTCACATTTTTGCGACTGGAAGGTCCGACACCCTCACCAAAATATGCCACGCTATTGAGTTCTATAGTGTATCCTGCTTTATAGTCTCCAGGAGGAAGATCATCTCGTATGCCCAGATAGTCAATAAAAGCTTCATCGTTTTGGAATGTATTGAACTATGCAGGTCCTTCATGATCCCAGTCAATGAGTTGGTGGTGAACAAGGGGGAGCCGTTAATGTCTTCAAAGTTAGCGGAGCTAAGAGTGAAAATGTGGTTATATTCGAGTATATCAAGGTAATTATCGAGGTCATCGATGGCACTCTCCTCATCAGTCTCGATCACGAGCGAATCCAAATTATCATCACTAGTAGCGCATTCTGGGACAGGTGTTCTCCTCCTATGTGATTTCAACCTAGAACCTTGAGACAAAGACTGTGTGGAATCCTTAAGGGTTGTTTCTTGACCAACTCTGAACTTGTTATAAAATTCCTCTTCTTCTATGGGTTGATCTGGCTCTCTAAATATCTCGTTGAGCTCGTAGTCACTGGAAGACTTGTCTGAACCCCATTCCCATTCGTTAGAATCTGTGGAATAGCGATCCTCTTGTTGCATTTTGGCAGCTTTGATTTGTAAAGCTTCTTCTGTCCTTTGGGTGTGGACCTTGGAAGTTAAGAAACCAAGTCCTTTCGAGCGTCCCTTTTTGAAGGTCAATTCGGGTTGTAAAGGTTCCATGATGCCTTCCTTTCGTAACCCCAGAGGGCTTTTTCCATCATACCCGAATTTTTGTAAAATTTTGAAGCCTTTGCCATATTTCTCACATGGTAGGTTGATGTGATCTTGTGTTTCCTCCTCGTTGTCCCTGAAAAGCATTTTGTATAAATCTTCCTCTTCTAGTTCACCCCATCTTTGAAAGGTAGTAGGGTTCCATTTGAGCATCATGATGGATACTTGCTTGTTAGGATGTGGTCTTCCATATTCTTTCGGGGAACTCATGACTTGTCGCAAGTACATGGTCTGATTGAAAGGATCACCGTTAACTGTTACTTCCACTCCATTATGAGGAAACTCAATGCATTGGTGATATGTGGATGGGACTGCCCTCATTTCATGAATCCAAGGACATCCTAGCAATATGTTATAAGTGAGATTTAAATCCAGGACTTGACAAACCACATCCTTTGTAACTGGCCCAACTTTGAGAGGTAAGGTGACTGTGCCCTTGGATGAACGCTCTTCATCATCATATGCCTTAATGGTGATTTGATTTGTAGAATTCACAGCTTTATCAGAATATCCCAATTGTGTAATAGTGCTCAATGTGCAAATGTTTAGACCTGCTCCTCCATCTATCAGGACTCGTTTTATTCGATGTTTGTGTATGAAGGCTTCAATGTGTAATGGTGCATTATGTGGCTGACTTACGGAGGCATCATCGGCTTCTGTGAATGTAAGGGAGTGTGGAATGGAAGGGTATCCCACCGTGGCTTGAAACTGGTCCACGTTCAGATCAGTAGGAACAGCGGTGTCTCTCAAGATTTTGTCAAGAATGGCCTTATGTGCGAGGGATATGCGTAAGAGCTCAAGGATAGAGATGAGTGCGGGTGTCTTCCCTAACTGTTCTACAAGGTCATACTCAGGTTTGGTTGATGAGGAAGCGATGTTTTTAGCTAGAGCACCTTGCAAAGTGAATTTACCTCGACGAGTTGTAACATGACATTCAGAGGTAGGTTTAGAAGAAGATCCAACACCTTTTAAGACAATCTTGGGTCTCTGGGTAGAATTCTCAGACGCTTTGTCCTTGATGATAATGGTAGAGACGTAATTGTCCATCGAGATGTGATTGATAGTTGAATCATAGTTATAGGATTCTCTGGTATAGTTAGTTTGATCCTCTGTGGCTTTAGCTTTTCCCTTGTCATGTTTTGGGAATGGTTCCTTAAACATCTCATGTTCTTGATTAGACGAATGTCCCTCAATCTCAATGTCACCTCTATCAATGAGATCTTGTATGATGTTCTTTAGTCGATGACAATTTCTTGTCTTATGACCCTTGCTCTTATGAAATTCACAATACTCATCATCGTTCCACCAATTTGGTTTAACCTTTGGTTCATATGGAGGAAAATCTGGAACTGTGATTACCTTGTTTGCCACTAGCTTCTTGAAGACTGACTCAAGTGGTTCTCCCAATGAGGTGTATTGCCTTCGTGATCTGGAAGTTGTTTGAGTATTCACCTGATTGTTTGTAGAACTTGATCCAGAAAAAATGAATTTGGGTCGCACTGTGTTGGCATCAACAACACCATCATTGACTGTCTTCTTGTTTTTATTCCAAAATCTTGGCTTGTCTTTTCCCTTAAAGTCATCTTTGTTTTCCTTGAATATCTTAATAACTCCTTGTTCAATTAGGACCTTTTCTGTTGCTAAGCCTTTTTCAATAATGTCCTTGAAGGTGGACAAACAAGCTTTCCTTAGATCATAGTCAATGTCTTTGTTAACATTTTGTGTGAACATCTCTACCATTTGTTTTTGGGGAATTTCACAAGAGCATCTGCTGGCTAGATTTCTCCATCTTTGTAAAAATGATGAAAAAGACTCTCCCTCTTTTTGCTTGGTGTTGCACAAAGTAGTGACTGATATGTCTGTCTCTATGTTGTAGGAGAAATGTTGAATAAATGCCTCTGCTAAGTCACCCCAGGACTTAATACCGGGTGGAAGTTGGGAGAACCATTCCATAGCTTGATCACCTAAGCTCTGTGGAAATAATCTCATCAAATATGTCTCTTCTGCTCCTACTTCAATGCAGGTTGTGAAAAACTGTCTTATGTGTGCCTTAGGATCCCCTTTTCCTCTATACTTATCAAATTTAGGCATCACAAAATGTGTAGGAAATGGAGGCATTGGAATGCTCTTGTCAAATGGATAAGGACATATGTCTCTCATTGTGTATGTTGGCTTCGGTGTATTTATGTCCTCCATTTTCTTTTGTAAGTCCCTGATTTGTTGTTCCAAATTTCTCTTAGGTGGAGATCGACTTCTTGGGCCATACCCCATGCTTGAGGCACCAATTGGAGGAGGAGCATGTTGCATATATGGATGATATTGATCATACACATGTTCATATGGAGGAGGTCTATAGTGATGTTGTGTATATGGACCACTTGGTATAGATTCATGTTGAGGAACACCATATCTATTTTGTGCATGTATACCATATTCTACAGGCATGTCATGTTCTATTGTGTTGCCCCCAAATTTGACATGAGGTTTCCTTGTGTCCAAATTTTGAGCATGCCTTTGAATATCCCATTGCTTTGGTGGTTGATCCTTACCATTAGTATGTGATTGAGAATATCTGTCTGCATAAGACTTCCATAATGGTCTACGAAGGTGAGTATCATATGCTTGACCATGTGTATATGGGACCTCTCGTTTTTGAAGCAAGGTTGATGGTGATTCAAGTACCATATGTGGTCCTCTATTTCCTCCACTATTATGTCTTCTTTGATCCATGTTGGAGTGAGTTTGTTGCAAAGGTCTATGTTCCATTATTTGAGACATGTCAAAATCATGAGGTATCTTGGCTCCACTTTGTGCCATCATTTGTAAGAAGTATTGTCTATCCCTCCTCATTATTTCCTCAACCAATCGATTGAAATGGGGATTCATAATGGATTCTTCCACATCTGCTGAATGTACTGAAAAGTTGTCCACATTGTCATTGTGTCCATGTTCTCCACATTTGGAATGTTTCTATAGGCATCCATGTCAGGTAATGTAGTATGATCAGAATTGAAAAAGAAATCATTGTCATACTCATAAGAACTCATGTTTGCAGACTCTTGAGCCTCTTTAGTTTCTCTCCTAGATTTTTGAAGACGGGTTTCAACCATGAACTAGGTATTGATCAAGATGTGTGAGACTAGATGAAAATGGAAAGAGTATGGAAGACCAAGAGTTGGATGGAATGTAAATGAATCTGAAGTGTACTTGCAATGTCCAAAGTGTAAGACCAAGTATGTATGTAGTAGAGTAGGTGTGACTTCCAAAGAGAGGATAGTTTATCTTGATGAGGTAAGTTGACCTTGACTCTAAGTAAGACCAAATGAGACCCAAAGGTAAGAAACCTTGATGAGGGACCACTTAGCAAAGTGTTGTTGTATGTAGTGTGTTGACAAAGTATGATGAGAACAAGCAAGTGACCTTTTGACTCAAGTTTAGACAATTGTGATTGTAATGAGAGATGTAAAGCAATGATGGACTTTGTGAGACCCAAGGACAGGTTGACTGCTAAATGAAACCCTAGAGAAATGACCTAAGAAGCTCAAGAATTCCGAAACCGACTGTGTTGTTTGCTGGACTGTAACAGTTTTTCAATTCTGGACATAGACGCGCCTGTATACTTCACAGACGCAGTTTCCCCACACAGACGCTTCTCTGTTTAACACAGACGCGTTTCTGAGACTTTTTGCAAAGTGTAATTTTTACTGTTGGAACACAGACACGATTCTGCCCTTCACAGATGCGGCTAGACAACACAGACGCTATTATACCCGACACAGACGTGTTTCTGTAAATTTTGTGCAATTTTTCCAATCTATGAAGTTGTTTTGTTGTGACCAAATCTGACTGTTTGACTGTTTTTCATGACAAGAGGACACAATATTGATGAGGACTCAATGTTTGCAAGTTTCTAGACTCAAAATGACTTCAAAAAAAAGTGTGTTGTTTGATGTAAAATGTTTTGCATACACTTGAAGACACAAAAGACACAATGTTTTGTTGTTTGGTCTTGAATGTTTTGAATGTTTAACATGAGTCAAGTACAATTCTTATGGCTGGCCAAGACAATAGTTGTTGATCCCACATGAGGTTTTACCCCCGAGGCTACGCTATTCAGAGCGGATACTTAGATGCTTGACCTCATTGGCTCCACCCTCGACACTCACTTCTCGAGTCAGCCAAGCATCAGTCCCCACGAAAACTCCCCATGGTGAACTTTGTATCTCTACTAAGAACCGTATGTGTGTGGGCCGCTACTAGAGGTCCAACCTCCTACCCCAACAACTAGAAGGATTTGGGCTTCTAAAACAAAAAGGTGCTAGTAAGGGCATCTGCTCGTGTGGCCATACATGCAGCACTTTCAGCTCTGTAAATACAAAAGGCTCCCAGCTGGTAGGGGTTACGCCCTACAAATGATCAAATAAATTTGATCAAACGGGTTTATGGGGAGACATAGTGTTGGTATGAACTAATCAGCACACGTTATTCATAGTTTTCACCATGAATACAGTTATTTATAGTGGTTTGGAAGAAGATGGCTTTTCTTTTGCTACCACTTGGGTCATTCTCTTCTCACTAGTAGTCCTAATGACCACATGGGAAGACAGGCCCTCTAAAGATTAAACAAAAAGAGCCTGTTACTCAAGACACAAAAGACAATGATTCAATTTTAATGCACCAATTGAAGTGTTTGCTAGTCTATGAAAACAAGGCACACAATAAAAATCCAAAAACCCTTGCCAAGGTCCTGCAACAAAGAGTTGTTAGTAGTTTGGATTGTTTCAAATGATCACCCCTTCCTGCAATCACACAAGTTAGGTAAATTTTAAACCCAAAAGACTTTGTGAAAATAGGGGCCTTCAACCAAACGATTTAGCCTTCAAGACAAGCTGCACCAATTTTGTTAGCTAGATCTAAAAATGTTAGCTCAAAATAAACCAGATCTGAAACCCTAAATGCAAAATCCAAAAACTGAATCAATAAAAATCCAAAACTTGAAATTGGTGAACACAGACGTGGTTACCCTCTACACAGACGTGCTTTTGTGACACAGACACAGTTCTGTGATGCACAGACGCGACTAAAGAACTCAGACGCGCTTCCTAGACACAGACGCGGCTAAAAACATCACAGACGCGCCTTTATAACACATACGCGCTTTCCTGGAACCTACAAAATAAAATATTACCAATATCGCAGACACGATCCCAGATGTCGCAGATGCGCCAGAAAATCAAAAACGCGATCCGAAAGTGTGCAGATGCGAAAATGTCGAAATGTTGCCGAAAACGTCAGATCTGCAACTTCAAAATACAAAATCTGCAACAAGATGTTAAATGCAAAAAAGGGGACAAGGTCCCACCGGGCGTGCCAAAATGTATATGGTGAAAATGGATAACAATAATAATGATATTGAAAGGCTAAATGAATTCAACCACAAAACCCTAGCCTAACAACAACAAAGATCCACCATAACATATGAAGATTACCTAAGACAATGCAAATCAAATGAAATCACAAAGATTATACCATCACATGTCCAATAGGGTTTGAATCTCCATTCTTCCTATCTCCATTGATCTTGCTTGATATATTTGCTCTCAGATTTTATATGCACGAGAGCTCAACAAAGAACGGAATGTGGTTGCAAGTAGGATCATAGTGTAGTCAATTGATCAAGTAGTTAGGGTGATTGATTAGAATGATTCATTAGGGTTTGATAATGAAGGAAGCATCTCCTTATATAGAAGACACAATATGAAATGGAGGGATAAGATTAAGAGGTGTAAAAGGAGGTCGGCTATGATTAGAGGGCAGGTAAAAGAAATAATAAAATAATGAAAGGGGTAGGTAGTGTAGGAATTAAGAGATGAATGACATGTGTCATGGGTAGAAAAGGCTAATGAATTAATTAAATAAATAAAGATTTATTTAATTACTAGAAGAAGTGGGATCAATTAAATAAATAAAATATTTATTTAATTTAGGAAAAGGATAATTTAAATAAATAAATGTATTTATTTAAATGAGAAATAATGCTAGAAGAGGATAAATGAATTAATTAAATAAATAAAGATTTATTTAATTAATAGAAGAATTAAGCTTAGATAATTAAATAAATAAAATATTTATTTAATTAGACTGGATAATTTTGGGTGTCTACAATAATGAAAATCATTACTGATCATTCAATTGTATATAAATCATTTCAGTACATTAGATATCCTATCTTATTTCATTGACAATTCCAATTTCATTTCATTTCCAATTCATTTGCGAAAAATAAACATTATTTTCCTAATTAAATAATTATGGAAAAATAAGGTTCGTGACATCCTTCCCCTCGTAAAAGAGACATCGTCTCGATGTCTTATTATTCTATCAATAAAAACATACTTTCTCAACATCATAAACATTATCCACACATTGTGGTCTCAATCAAATATAACAGAAATAGTATCATCTATACTTTCCAAATTTTAAGATCTAATAAATCAAAACGATTGACAATTTTTCAAGAAGGGGCCTACACCATTTGACATTTGTGGTCAACCATTAAGGGCATTATCCATTTCCATTTTATTAGAGAATTCTACTAGAAAGAATCCTCTTGAGATGAATTTCAGTGTATAGGATTCTCCTATTTGATTTCAATTTAATTTTTCATTTTCCTTTTCCAAGATAGGAGCCAATAAAATTTGAGCAAACTAAATGAAAGATGCATTTCATTCTCTAGTCAAGAGAAAACCAAATGAAAGATGAATTTCATTCTCTAGGCACAAATTATTAGATGAGGATCTTCATTGATGGAATAGAATTATTGTTAATTTTCCCTAGCCTCAATTGCTCCTCTTAACATTGATTTCCTTTCTTGAAAGGTGAAAGATTTATTAGTCTATTTTAAGAACTATTTTCATGGACATTATTAAAAAAATATTTTGTTGAGATATTGATTGATTATTAAAAAAAATGCCCTTCTTTTCTTTCCTTTTTGCCACTCATGATATTCATGTATTCTTTTTGTATAAGTGTACTTCTTCCTTTGGAGCTGTTCAAATTAGAAAGATTCTTCTTGCCTTTTTGTGCACATTTTCTTGGAATTTTTCCTAACCATTTCTAGTTTATTTCTCAATTAAATTTTTCATCAAATTCATGGTGATTATGCTAATGATTTACCAAACTCTCAAAATTGGTTCATAATTTGTTTCTCCAATTCACTCACATGTGGTTTCTCACTATTTCTTATGGAATATTTAAATTATTTGTATAGTTAAAGGGATTGTTGGCGGCAATATTGTACATGGAAATTAAACTAGTTAATTAAGTTGTAATTGTGTTGGTTAGTTGGCAACCGAGGGGTGGCAGTTGCGGTGCGACGGTTGGCACTCACACCCCCTTGGCATCTTTATATACTTCGGAATGTAACTTTTAAAGGGAACGAATTGTGAATGGAATAACATATATGATACTTGTCTGATATCTATGGCATTATTCTGCATTACGTACTTTATGCTTTAAGTATTCACCCGAGAGGGCAAACATTTGGCACCATTGCCTAGACGTACTCGGGAACGGAAGACGCGGATGGCACACAGACGCGATGGGCCTACCCATCGGTGAGATGAACCCAAAGGCTGACGACGTGCCCACGGAACAATCGGCGAAGGGGAAATTGAACCCTGTAATAATCCCAGCACAATGTTGAGATAAATTGTGGCCGAAAGGAAAAATAATAAAAAAGAAAAATTGTGTACATGGCGTGTGCTTGCTATGTATGGAAGTGATTTATGCCCAATATATTAAATAAAGATAGAAAAAAATAAAAAATAGAAACGGACGAGTGGGAGGTTGCGCAGAGGGCCTTGATTCTGGAGCAACAAGTAGAACGAAGGTGTAGGCTAAGGCAACTTGCCGAGGGACGACCGGTCGAGGGGTTTCTCGAAGGGAACCCAGTAGGTGTCACGGAGGTTGCAGAGGCAGAGATAGACAGAGAGAAGTACACTCTCTACACTGTCGTAGGGTTGCCCGAAGGGAACCTAGGAGTCACAGAGGGTGTCGAAGGCGAACTCTATAGTTCGCCTGAATACCACCACCGTAGGGTAAGAAGTCAAAAAGAGTTGGTGGAACAAACAAGGTGAAATCTAAACTTGATCGACGCTACCAGAGACCTACTAAAGAATTTGTCCATTTTGGAGGACAACCGGAGGGAGACGACTGAAGGTGACGGTACGGCTGACGGTGCCAAGGGAGCACAAGGGTACCGTACGAGAGGCAGTTTGTTCAGTTCGGGGTCAACAACCTTCTCCGGAGGACCCAAGAGTGGAGGGTCAGGTGCAGGAGGCGGAGGCGGAGGATCACTAGGTACAAGCACACAAGGCACCAGAGGAGTGAGACCGAGCAGTGGGATGGCCAGTAAATAGAAGTTGTCGAAGTTCAATGATGAGGGGAAGGAAGATCTCGTCTGCCATTGTTGAACGTGCGAAACCATATGGTCAGCAAATGGTGTTACTAACCAAAATGAATGGGTAACACAGTTCCCAGCAACTTTAAGGGGAGTGGCCATAGACTAGTACTCAGACATGGATAAGGCCAAAGTCGACACATGGCCCGACCTGAAGAAGGAGTTTAGGATAGAGTTTCGCCTCCTGAGAGATGACAACAAAATAGTCACCGAGATCTATGGAACGAAGTAGAACAAGAACGAGACTGTCCGAGCCTATAGTCGGCGGCTGAAGGAACTATTGGGAAAAATGGAGAGTCAACCAGCAGATGGGTTGAAAAAGCGATGATTCGTGGAGGGATTAAAGCATTCCCTCTGAAGGAAGATGAAAATTGTTCCACCTACATTGTACGAAGACGCATACAATAGAGTGATGTATCTCAAGAGCGAGACCAAGACATCGAAGAAAAAGAAGAAGAAGGATAGCTTGTCTGAGGAGGATGACTTGTCACAGGAAAGCAGCAACGACAGCAAGGCTGGCAAACGGGTGCAAGCGCTCCGAAAAGACATGGAGCGAATGAGGAGGGAATTCAAAACAATGAGAAGCACCAGTCGGACCGAAGGGGACATATGGTGCACTAAGTGCAAAGAGGAGGGACACACAAAGGGTACTTGCTCGAAGAAGGCATTCTGCGAGATTTGCCAAGCGATGGGATACTCCACCAAGGAGTGCCCATACAACATGAAAACCCGAAGTACGCAAATGAGCCAAGTGTTGTTCACGGAGCAGGCCACAACATCCGCACCAGCGGGTATGACCCAGCAAACCAACACAACGACATTATCTGGAGGTTACCGGGACAACAGACGCGGTGGCGGAAAGAATAGCAACAATAACAATAACGGAAGTCATATCCAGTATGACGCCAAGGGCCGGCCAATTATCCAATGTAGGGCCTGTAATCAGTGGGGGCACTTCACCCATGATTGCACAAAGGAAGCCACCTCCCAGCATCTCTACCGATGGTGTGGGCCAGGTGACCATGAGGACGCAAATTGCCCATAGGCAGGGGTTAATCTCCTCAACATTGAGAAGACTGGTGAGAAAGAAGTACTGGCAATCACCCACGCCCAAACGAAAAAGGCCACTTATCTCGACCCTCGTACAGAGAAGGAGAGATTATGGGAGGCAAAGGCCAATATTGAACATGAGATGACAGTTGAACGACAGGACAACAAGGTGGCGAGTACATCATCTCATATGGAAGCAGAAAATAACATCATTGGGCAAGTACTGCAGATGGAAGTACCTAAAAGGGTAAAGGACCTTCTAGAAACAATGCCATAGTTAAGAACCACCATTTTTAATTCCATACAAACCATTGTGTAGGTACCTTTGCGTGCCACACGAGTGGAGGTTCCGGTCAGCTCCTCGACTGACCCAATGTTGTTGGCCTTAAATAGTGGTCGGCATCCTACTGTAGTAGAGATGGGAATTCTTGGGGCTATCCTCAAAGACACCATCGTGGACGGAGGTTTGGGGGTGAATGTACTGCCAGAGGATACGTGGAAGAAGCTGGGGAAGCCAAAACTATGGCCACCCACGTTCAACTTGGTAGGTGTAGACCAACACGACATCAAGCCACTCGGCACCCTAATGGCCTAGCTGGTCACCATCGGCACACAACCTTTCATACTAGATTTTGTGGTAATCCCACTCAAGAAGAAGGGGTACGACGCCATCTTAGGCAAAGGGTGGTTGGTTATAGCAAAGGTGAACCATGACTGCAAAAAGAATACCCTTTCTATGGAGAAAGGGGGGCAAAAGTACACCATTGATTTGAGGACCCAAGTTGTTGACGAGGAACTGACATCATCTTCGGAATCGGAGGGTGAAGGAAAAGGCTACCCGAGGGATGAAGGACGAGGCTACAGGGAGCCCAACAACGAAGGGATTCTCAAACTAGGAGAATGCTCCGAGGATGAGACAAGGTCATTGAACGGGATCTTCCACTAGCAGATGGAGGATTATGAAATGTTCCAGAGCTACACGCTCAAAGTAGAGGAACCAGAGCAAGTAATAGAGGAGGTGTACCTACCAGAATACATAGAATATTGGAAGGGAGACGCCCCAAACCTTGGTGACGTAGATAATCCGAAGATCAATTGTGTCGGCAACGATTGGAACCTTGTGTGGAAGGTCGTAGCTTTCAAAATCTTTATTATTCTTCTTGTTCTTATGTATGGGAAGGAGACCATGGTCCCTGTAGAATTTGTGGTTCCAGGTCTTCAGATGGCCATTGAAAATAGATTGGCCACCAACGGGCCCAAATTGAAACCCTACCACGCGAAGCGCGCAGGGGACCCGAGAGGCCGGAAGGACACCCGAGAGGATGGAAGGGGACTCGAGAGGCTGGGCAGGCGACTTGAGAGGCACGGGACCAACGCGGGAGACTCTTGGGCGAGGAAAATTGAGAAGGATGAAGGGCAATCCTAGAGACAGGGGACCCAAGCCGACGACTCTCTAGACAACTAAATTGGGAAATTGAAATTTTTTTTTTAAAAAAAAGTATGGTTGTACAGGTCTGTATGATTGAGAAAAAAAAAAGGAAGCCATAGTGGGACCACTGGCGGTGGACCACCGTGCAGTGGCAACACCGACGGTGGACCACTGTGCGATGGAACCACCGATGGTGGACCACCGGCGGTGGAACCACCGTGTGGTGAACCACCGACAATGGAACCACCATGCGGTGGCAACACCGACGGTGGACCACTGTGCGGTGGCAACACCGATGGTGGACGCCACCGTGCAGTGGACACCATCGTATGGTGGACATCACCACCACCAAAGACATAAACGCAGCACCGCACAAACAAACACAAACACAGTCGTATGGTGGAGGGGTGTTGATCGCATGGGAAGGTGGCCGTACGATTGGAGGTGTCAGTGTTGTTGTTGACTGTATGGGGAGGTTGTATGGCCGAGGTGTCATCGGGGACATTATAGAGGAAACATATTAAAAAAAAAAAAGGTGACGACCAGATTGAAAAATTATTCGATGACATATAGAGCCTGGACACTGAAAATATTGGAGTGTAGAAGAAGGGTTTTGACATCATAAAATATCACAGAAATAATGTGTGCCATGGACTTTCATGTGGTTCTAAAGGTTGTAAATTGGTGTTGGCACTGTCCCTTGACCCCACTAGGGTGCTGCCCCAGACCTTGTGGGGGCATTGCCCCAGACCCCACTAGGGCGCTGCCCCAAACCCCGCGGGGGCGCTGCCCCTCGACCCCGCTGAGGGCATTGACCCCAGACCCCTAGTTTATTTTTGAGCTACAATACACTTTTTGAGTTGGGCGAAGGGCATCAGAGAAGACACAGTAAGTGTTGGGTTGTCCTGTACTATGAGAAAGAAGCCTACAGCTAAGCATTGGCAGGGAAGCCATAAGTCGTAGAGGGAGACGGATTTGGAGGTTGCGAACAAACAGAGTATGAGGGAAGGCATTGCTAACACGCAAAGTCATACGACACCAAAGAGTTATTCAGTTCAGTTATCAGCCTTTGGGGAGTGTGATGGAGGATTTGAGGTCTCTTGTAGCCTTTGTGATAGAGGGTTGTGGCCACCTCCAGGCATGAATGGTACACTTTGAGGAACTTGGAGTATGTCTCGGCTGGACGTGAGGTTGCCTTGGTTGATGCAGAGAGGGCTCAGGAGGAGCTGACCACCAGGTTGGAGGTAGTACTAGCGTGAGACGTAGCTCAGCATACCCAATAGTTGGATGTTGGGAGGGCAACGCGGGTGGCTATCGAGGACAAATTGGCTAGGGAGACAGTATCATTTGAGTAGCAGTTGGTGGAGGTTGAGACTAAAAAGCATGTTTTGCAGACAAGTTTGGTTTAGGCACAGGAGAACTGTGATGTCAAAGAGGCACTTGAGCATCAAATGGTAGCAGCCAAGGGTTTTTATGCGAGGACGCAACAGGTGTGTGGGTTCCAGGCTCGATTGGCGTTAACAGTTCTGTTTAATGTCATTTCTATTTTGTATTAAGTCGTCCGGAGATGACTTCTCTTCTTTTGGGGGGGATGATGTTGGCGGCAATATTGTACACAGAAATTAAACTAGTTAATTAAGTTGTAATTGTGTTGGTTAGTTGGAAATCGAGGGGTGGCAGTTGCGGTGCGACGATTGGCGCTCGCACCCCCTCGACATCTTTATATACTTCGGAATGTAACTTGTAAAGGGAACAAATTATGAATGGAATAACATATCCGATACTTGTCTAATATCTATGGCATTATTCTGCATTACGTACTATATGCTTTAAGTATTCACCCGAGAGGGCAAACAGGGATGTCTTAAGAACTCATTACATATTAACATGTTATAGTCACTATAGTTGATCACTACTATTATTTATAAGTTTATAGAGCCATTTTTCATCAACTTAGAGACAATCTATAATTGGTTATAGAGCTTACTAGGAATATTTTCATAATAAATATGCCCTCAATCATAAACCCAATTAAATCAAAGTTGCACACATTATGTTTCTATCATCCTTAAATTTATGCTTCATTAAACTAGTTTATTAAATAGTTCAACATAGTGCATAATGAAAGATGATTAGGCTCTATAAATCTAATTAAAATAAACTCGCATGCCTTAGGGATTTATTATCTTTAATTTGACATGTGATGTGACCAATAAAATTATTTGTTTAACCAAGTGTTCAATTGCAACAAACCCTTTATATGAGTAAGGGAATTTGGTATGTTTTATGAATTAGTATGTTAAAAATGTATAATATCTTAATTGTTATCATTTAAGGAACTAGAGTTACGTCAACTAAAACGTGATTTAAAATTAAGGACATTCAACTAGGTGAAATCCAAATACCGTGACACATCATGATAAAGGAAATGAATAGCACTAGCCTTTGGTCTAGCTTTTAAACTTGAAGCACATAAAAGTGACATAAATTTTTAATGCATTTTATGTTTTTATTTAAATTTTAAATAAAAATATTAAATTATATTTCAAAAATTTACATTTTTCTTTAATAATTAAAATTTTTCAAAAAATGATACCATCTAAAGATATATTATGTTCTCTAGAACATCACATTTATTTATTTATTTTAAAAATAATATATATATATATATAAATTTTAGATAAAAAGTAATAGACCATCAATAATAAATATATTATTTAAAGTTCAACGTCTTGTCTATGCTTCCACAGTTTGCATACGTTTGCCATAGCATTTCCAACCGTGCCAGCTCACCACAGAGCTCCCATTTTGGTAGAAGCTGGAAGAATGGTAGGAAATAAAAATTGCCCAGAGGCTGTCAGCAAACACGTACTGAATTGGGCGGGAGAAATTTTTGAATTTGAATGCTAACAGAAACGGGAAAAACGGCAACGGATGGTGGCAAAGGGAATGGGCCCACACCCGCCACACTAAGCGGTCAACGCTTAGTGTGTGTTGTTTAAGGGTGGCCGTCTGCTGCCGGTAAACTTCATAGGGAAATAGTATGCAGATCAAATCATATTTCCAAATCATACAGGAAAAATCAAATCAGATTTGCTGTATCCGATCAAATCAAATATTTTGCAATCAATATTTTCATTTAAATTGTTGGCAAAATATTGTCTCCAGCTCACGAATCATATATTTTTAGATTTTCTTTTAGCTTGTAGGGAGATTAGTTTGGTTTGTCTGCCTATTTTTTCACATTAGCAAGATGAAAGGATTTGTGCAGAATCTTGAGGTAAGTCACTAACTATGGTTCTAGTGAGTGTTTCTTACATGGTTGGAACATTTTTCTGTTTAAAATCCTCCACCTTGCCTGGTCGCATCTTATTCTCTGCCATTTCTTCAGACCACTTCCCACTCTCTCTTTGCTCTATTGCTTCCATCCTTTATATTTTTAATGGAATGTACTGATTGCAAGATATATACAAAATGTATTCATTAAAAAGTTGTTCTTATGGAATGTACTGATTGGAATGTACTGATTGCAAGATATGTACAAAATGGATTTGTTCAAACAACTTTATAAACTTTATAAACTTTTAATTAAATGTAATTTATAAATTTTGGTTATTGTCAAACATAAAGATGTTATTAAAATGATTTTGTATAAAAAATATTGTAATGTAAATTCTAATCATCATTCTTCACAATAAATATTTAGATATCAGAATATATATAAAACACACTTTAAGTTCAACATTCTTATTATTTTAGAAAGAAGATTTAGGAAGGATGGCTCTGCTCTACGATTTTTTGGCACTTTCGTCTGCACCTTGAAGATTGGATCGAGGCTCGCTCGCGAGAGTACTATTGCGTCTACATGGAGGGGTTTATCTCCTCCACCTGGTTTGCACCTCCTAACTCGCCCATCTACCTGTTCTTTTTTCGTTCTTTCTTTCTTTCTTTGCATTGCATTTATTTCAATTTACTCCACCCTATCTACCCCACCCAACATGCCCTAACCCTGGTCTTCAACGGAACCGGAGTCTGACGGTGCTAATACTTCTAACCCTAAACCCCATCCACATACCAGTCTAGCCCTAAAAAAATCCTTCGCTGAGACCGTCGCTCCTCCTGCAGATGGAGTCCGCTCGTCGGTGCACTTCATTAAGGCTCCTGCAGTTGAAGGATCTAGTAAGGCAGGTATGTTCCCTTGCAACACCTCGGACCCCTTTGTTGTTTCACCAAATTCTGATATGATAAGTGATATGATAAGTGAGATTGCTCTGGAAAAACAAAGACTATGTGACACTGCTATCTTCTTCGCCTGTGTAGATGCTAAAAAATGCCCACCTAGGAAATTTGTAGATGACTAGTTTCACAATCTATGGAATATCAAACTAGGGCTTAAAATTACATTTTGTAGACAAATACAGAGAGGTCTTTTTCTCATCTTTTTCAACTCGCATGAAGCCCAAATGGTAGCACTTAATCGCCAGTATTGGACGGCAGGGAAAACCTCTTTTCAAGCCCTCGCCTGGTCTCCAGAGGCGGTTAATGAGGAAGTCCTCGCATTGTCCTCTCCCAGATGGGTCATCCTTAAGGACATCCCCCCTTTTTTGTGGTGGTTCCTTCCCCAACTAATAGCACCATTTGGTAAAATCATTCGTTTTGATGAAACTGCTAGGTTGGTGCCCAACCTAGATGCAAGAATGCTTGTCTCAATCAAGCCCGGAATTGACATTCCGCCTTCTTTAAACCTAGATATTAACGGAGACACATTCCTCTGTCTGATTGAAATGCTTGGAGGCTTGAATGCTTGTTTTCTCTGAAAAAAGAAGGGCACATTTGCAAAAATTGCCCAATTATCAGTTGTAGGAAGCAAAAACATAATTCTGATGAAGCGGTCGTAAGCCCTAAAAAAGTTAATGATACACATCCCCCCCCCTCCTGTTATTGTTAAACCTAAAGAAGTGGTGTCCGCAGATCCTATTCCTGCTCCTGATGAGGCTATCCCTCTCATCCCCAACCTCGCACCCTTGGCCTCCGAGCCCCTCATCCCTGCGTTCGACCCCTCTCTTAATCTTGTAGAATCGCCCACTGATTGTTTTCAACTTGTTACCTCAAGAAAGCGGAGGCGTAAAATCACCCCCCTTAAAGCCCCAAATCTTAGCCGCTCCTCCTCCAGCCAAATGGCCGCTTCTCCTAAGCCCCAGGTTCTTGACCAATCCCCTGTCAAATATGTGGTTAGAACTATGGTTAATAAGTTGGAAAACCCCAGTCTTGGTGTCGATGGTGCTAGCATTAGCAATAACCCTGCAATGATCCTCAGATCCAGAACCCCCATCAAATCGATCTCCTCTTCATCTGCAAGACTTATCTCTGATTCTAACACCATCGATACCTCGACTCCATCTTCGCTCAAGGAACTAGAGGATGATCACATCATAGAAGTTATATATGCCAATAAGGGTCTAGATGAAATTAGGCCTAGCACTATGCTCCTTGACTTTCTAAGCTCCCAGTTGTCTGGGTCAGACACAGGCAAAAATGCAGTTAATAGAGTTGAAGCTCCCAAAACCAATGAAGATGATGAGGATTCTATGAAAGGGCACTCCCTTAATAAAAAAAAAGTAGGCCTGCGGGCTCCAAAAACAAGAAGAAATCTGGCGATCAACAACGATCTCCCAACCAGCCCCCCGTAAACCCTCCTCTTTGATGAAATACATATCCTGGAACATTCGAGGCCTTGAGTCACCCGACAGAAAATTTGTTATCAAAAGGTTTTTGGACTTGCATAAAAACCTAGATTTTCGGATGTTACAAGAGCTTAAGTCTGTTGGGTTCTCCCTTGACACAACGCTTGACTTCATTTGGCAAGATGCTATTAAAGTCTGTACCAACCACCCGAGAGGTAAAGGAGGAGTTGGGCTCCTTATTGCCCCTAAATGGGCAATGTACCTCAAGGATAAAGGGACTTCTCCCTGTAATAGAGCAGCTTGGGCTACCTTTGAAGTTAAGGGCTCTTGTTTTGGTGTATGCTCCATTTATGCATCTAAAAATTATAAGGAAAGAATATCCCTCTGGAATTGGCTAACCTCCCTCCCAAATATTCCTTGGGTCATGGCCAAGGATTTTAATATGACTGAATCCTAGAATGACAAGACTAGGGGACTTCCGTTTGAATGGAAAAGCACAGAAAAACCTCATTGGGATAGACTCAAACAACATCTGCAATTATTTGACCCCCTAGAAGGCCCCAAACCTGATACCCCCAACCTTTGGCACACCTGGTGCAATTTTCAGCAAAACACTAATAGGATCTACTCTAGGTTAGATAGGTTCTATGCTAATAAAGACTTCTTCTCCTTTTCCCCCAATCAGCTTGGAAATGTGGTTATAGTATTACCAACTGCCCTATCTGACCATTTCCCCATTCTAGCCATTATCAACATCAGGAACTCCATCACCTCTGGCCACCCTCGCAATAAGAAGTTCTTGCTCAATACCTCCTTGCTGCAAGATGAGGATGTCCTTCATGCTATCAAATTAATTAAACACTTCAATCTGTAACCGCATCTCCCCCAATCCCCAATGATTAGATGGCAGAGGAACATTGCCTCCTGGCAGAATCTTCTCCAGACCATTGGCCAGAAGAAAGCCAAGGACTTCAAACTCATAGGAAAAACTCTTACTCTTCGACTCCACTCCCTAGAGCATGATATTCAACTTCAACCTTCTTCCCCTACCTTGGCAAAGCAGGTCACCGAGGTTAGAGATATCCTCAGAAAGCACTAGCAGGTCAAAATTAGAGGTGCCTTCATCAGAGCCCGCAACCACTGGCTTCAATTTGGTGATAAGGATTCTAAAATATTCTTTAAATTACTCAAACAAAAATAGATCAAAGAAAAAATTGATAGAATAACTATAGATGACAAGGAACTCCTAGATATCAATGACATCAAAGAAGCCTTTGAAGTTTTCTACAAGATTCTGTTTACCTCTGAGGATAATGAGGCCATAGTAGATGCACGTGCCAGGTGTAGAAACATTATTCCTAATAGAATCTCTGAGGATGAATCCACCCTCCTCAAAGCTAAGCTAACCGTGCAAGAAAACAAGGATGCCATTAACACTCTTAAGGATAACAAGGCCCTAGGCCCTGATGGGCTCCCTGTTGAATTTTACAAAGCCAACATTGATTGGATCTCCATCGACCTCTATGATATCTATAATGAAGCCCTTGCCACTAGCACCCTGGGGGAATCCATAAATAGGGGTATTATTAAACTTATCCCTAAAGAAGGGGATAGAGCCCTGATTAAAAATTGGAGCCCAATTACCCTCCTTAATGTCTCCTACAAGATCATGGCCAAAGCCTTATCTTCCCGCCTTGAGAAGATCCTCCCCAAATTCACTCGCTTCACCCAAACAGGCTTCATTAAAGGCAGATACATCTTGGAGAATCTTGTAACGAGTTGGGAATCCATGGAATGGGCCAGAACCTCAGACCAAGACACTCCCATGTTCCTTGTTGACTTTGAGAAAGCATATGATAGAGTAGAATGGAACTTCATCCTCATGATGCTCTCGGCCTTTGGCTTTCCTAGCGAGTTTTGTGACTATATTCAAATCCTCCTCAAGGATGCATCCGCCTTGGTTCAAGTCAATGAAACCCTCTCCCAGCCTATTCCCCTGTCTAGATCAATAAGGCAAGGCTGCCCCCTTGCCCCTGCTTTGTTTGTCATCGCTTCTGACGCCCTGTACTATCTCCTTAGAGATGACACTCTCTCCCCCCGTGTCCAAGGCATTACCCTGCCTGACGACTCTGAATTGATTAACATTCAGTTTGCTGATGATACCTCGTTCTTCCTAAATCTCTCAAGACATAATATTGACTCCCTCAATCAAAAACTTGACATTTTCCGTAGAGCTTCCGGAGCTTGGATATCCAAGACAAAATCCATACTGCTTGGATGGAAAGATAATCCCCTAGACTGGCTTCACCAGTTTGGCTATGAGTGGAGAGGACCCACTAAACTAGTCCATTATCTTGGCATCCCCTTCTCGATATCTCCCTCTCTTAAGGACATGTGGGGCTAGGTTAGGGAAAAAATAGATAGTAAACTCAAAAAGTGGGAAAATAGGATCCTATCCTTTGTTGGCAGGATTCAAGTCTGCCAAAAAATCCTATCTTCATACAACATGTATTACTCCTCAGTATGGATGTTTAATAACTACCAAATTTTTGAAATCCAAAGAGCTATCAGACGGTTCCTTTGGTCGAATGGGAAGGGTAAAAGGAAAGCCCACGCGGTCAAATGGACCTAGTGCCACTTGGATAAAAAAATTGGTGGGCTGGGCCTTAAGGATCTTAGGCTGCAAGGCATCTCCCTTGCTGCCAAATGGATATTTCACTCACTGGAAGGACAAGAACCCTGGAAAATCCTCATCAGAAACAACATTCAAAATGGTGTTCCTAAAAATGCCAAAACATGGAAAGCTCTCCCACTCAGCGACCTAATAGCTGGCAGTTTTCCTGTGTCTGTCCAAGGCACTTGGGCGTTTAAATCCATCTGGAAAGCCTAGGAGCATGTACGTGGTCTAATTAACAACTTGAGCATCAACTCTGACAACTCCCTACACGGTGAAAGGTCAATATGGTGGAACCTGCATCACAACTCCAAACCACATGCTTTAACCCAAGGTTGCTTTGATAAGCACTGGCATAACAAAGGAATCAAGTACATTATGGATATCCTTGAATATGATAACC